>NW_005365553.1:409965-411375 GCF_000412655.1 Myotis brandtii | reverse complement strand
AGCAAGCCTCATGCTCGCTTCCAGCTGCCTGGCTGCCGGCCGCCATCTTGGCTGACAGTTAATTTGCATAAGGATATGCTGATTAGCCAATGGGAAGGGTAGCGGTCGTACGCCAATTACCATGTTTCTCTTTTATTAGTGTAGATGATACTGTATTATATACTTGAAAGTTACTAAGAGAGTAGATCTTAAATGTTCTCACTACACACACAAAAATGAAAAGTATGTGGTTATGTGAGATGATGGATGTGTTGACTAACCTTACTGTAGTAATTACTTTGCAATTTATACATGTATGAAATCATCGTGTTAATACCTTAAACTTATACAATTTGATATTATAAATTATATCTTAATAAAGCTGGTGGGAAAAAAAAGAGTAATTAGAAGCAGTAACCAGTGGGACTTGAATGAGCCAATCAGATGGTCTAACCAAGATTATTAATCTTGAGGCCAAAGTTGAAAGAATTAGCATAGTTTAAATGATTTGGAAATCAGTATATTTTCATACTTATTGTTTTTACATTATGTGAAAACATAATGTTGACAATTGTGTATGACAATTAGTTGAAATCATTTAGCATTCTTTTAAATCAGCTCTATGTTTTTATTTTTATTTTTAAAATATATTTTTATTGATTTCAGAGAGGAAGGGGGAGGGAGAGAGAGATAGAAACATCAGTGATGAGAGAGAATCATGGATCGGCTGCCTCCTGCACACCCCGCAATGGGACTCAAAACTGCAACCCAGGCATGTGCCCTGACCAGAATGGAACCGTGACCTCCTGGTTCATAGCCAACACTCAACCACTGAGCCAAGCCAGCCAGGCAAATCAACTCTATGTTTTCAGATAATCAAATATTAAAGTACTTTTTGAAATGACTTCACTGTGCATAAATTAGTTCATTTTTTATTTTGCAAAATTGTCTTTAAATAAACTCTTCCACAAAAGATTACAATGTTGAATTATTAAATAGTTTAAATATATTTTCAATTTCCTCAGCACATCCTATCTAATAAAAGAGAAACATGGTAATTAGCCATACCTCCGCTACCCTTCCTATTGGCTAATCAGGGCAATATGCAAATTAAAAGCCAGCCAAGATGGTGGCCAGCAGCCAGGCAGCTTGAAGCAAACATGGGGCTTGCTTGCTTCAGTGACGGAGGAAGCCAACGTTCCCAGCCTGCCTTGCCGGCCTCTGAGCTTGCAGTTTGAAACATTGTTACAAATATAGAAGCTAAACAAAACCCCAGAAACCTGCTTTCAGCCAGCCGGGATCTCAGAGCTGGAGTTGAAACAGTGTTTCTATTATAGAACCCAAACAAACCAGATACCTGCTTTCAGCAGCCGAGGCCTCAGAGCTGGAGCCAAGCCTCAGAGCTAAAGCTGGCCCAGAATAAAAAAAAAA
>NW_005365553.1:406581-409737 GCF_000412655.1 Myotis brandtii | reverse complement strand
CAAACCCCCTGATCGCCCTGCAGCTCTGTGTGTGACAGGGGATGGGGCCACAACCTCCCTATCCGCCCTGCTCTGTTCGTGACAGGGGAAGGCGCCCCAACCCTCTGATCAGCCCATCTCTGTGCCTCATAGGGGGGAGCTCCCCAACCCCCTGATCGCCCTGCAGATCTGTGTGTGACAGGGTGCGGCGTTCCAACCTCTCCCCCCCACGGGCCCTGCTCTGTGTGTGATGGGGTAAAGCCATAACCTCCCCATCGGCCCTGCCCGTAGTGTGACAGGGTGCGGTGCCCCAACCCCCTGATCCGCCCTGCTCTGTGTGTGACAGGGGGTGGTTCCCCAACTCCCCTATCGGCCCTACTCTGTGAGTGACAGGGGGGAGCTCTTCAACCCCCTGATCGGCCCTGCTCTGTGCATGACAGGGGGGAGCTCTCCAACCCCCTGATGGGCCCTGCTCTGTGCGTGACAGGGGGGAGCTCCCCAACCCCCTGATCGACCCTGCTCTGTGCGTGACAGAGGGTGGCGCCGCAACCTCCCTATCGACCCTGCCTTGAGTGTGACAGGGGGCGGTGCCCCAACCCCCCAATCGGCCCCACCCTGAGCGTGACTGAGGGTGGCATCGCAAACTCCCGATCCGCCCTGCTCTGTGCATGACAGGGGGCGGTGCCCCAACTCCCCAATCGGCCCTGCTCTGAGCCTGACCAGGGGCTGCACTTAGGGATTGGGCCTGCCCTCTGCCACCCAGGAGCGGGCCTAAGCCAGCAGGTCGTTATCTCCTGAGGGGTCCCAGACTGCAAGAGGGCACAGGCCAGGCTGAGGGCCCCGTCTCCCTCCCGAGTGCACAAATTTTTGTGCACCGGGCCTCTAGTAATAAATAAACTTAATCAGGTTTAAAGAGTCATCAGCATGTGTCTTTTCCCAGTTGACCTATTGGATTCTATTTCTGAAGTTGTGGAGTTGATGTTGAGAACTGTAAAATAACTCAAATTATTTTTCTTTGTGGGTGACTTAGTTTCTTCCTAAACCTGTGTAGGTTTTCATTTTTTGACCCTTGAAGTTTAGTAAACTTCACAAAGAGAAGTCTTACTGCACTCTTACATATTAAAGCTTTATTGGTCAATGAGCTGTTTTCTTTGGTAGGCCAGAGAAGAGTTTTGCTGTTGTTCAAACTTGACTAAACTGAATAATGGCAGCTATTTAAACAAATAATTTTGTATTCATGCCAGACATTTTTACCAGGAGGAAAAGAATACTTCTAATTGTACACATTTCTAATTTAAAATTTAAATTTATAAATAAGTATAAAACTAAATATCTTATAACCTATTAAAAGTAAGCAATAACATTGTTCAAATTATTCTATGAGTAAATACTTTCAAATGAGTGAGAGAAAATTATAAACTGGCAAAAATAAAAAGTTATTTAGCCTTTAAGACGTTAAAAGTGATTGTATGTGTAACTATTCAAATGATTTTTTATGGTGATTTTATAATATTTTGCATTTTTCAAAATTTTAAAATAAATATGCATGTTATTTCTAACTAGAGGCCTGGTGCATGAATTCGTGCACGGGTGGGGTCCCTTGACCTGGCCGGCAATCGGGGCAATCAGGGCCATGGGAGGTTGGCCAGTGAGGGGAGGGGCTGTGGGAGGTTGGCTGGCCAGGGGCAGGGGCCGCGGGAGGTTGGTTGGCCATCCTAATTGGAGCCATCAGGGCTGGTTGGCCAGGGGAGGGGCTGCAGGAAGTTGACTGGCCTGGGGGAGGGACTGTGGGAGGTTGACCAGCTGGAGGGAGGGGCTGCGGCCAGCCGGTGGGGATAGGGCGGAGGGACTGTGGGAGGTTGGCTGTGGGAGTGCACTGACCACCAGTGGGTAGCTCCTACATTGAGCATCTGCCCCCTGGTGGTCAGTGCATGTCATAGTGACTGGTCAACCGGTCATTCCGTCATTCGGTCGTTGGGTCACTTACGCTTTTATATATATAGATTAGAAACCATAAAGCTCATGTTCAGGAATATCACAAGATTGTCTTTGAGATAATACAGTTATTTATAATTTTTGGCAACAGTTTGCCTGTTCAAATAAGTTTTGTGACTTCTATGAAGTTACGCACTGGCTCACTAAACCCTAAGTCATAGTCATAAAAATTAAGCAATTAGCCAAAATAAAATGAAATAAACTAGTGCTTTCTTATTCCCTTTTTGTTATGTTTCCATGGAAATCAGTGGTTCAGTCTACTTGAATATTTAAAAATAAATTAGAATCAGTGATCTGAGGCTTAATATATTTACTGGATATCAATTCTATGCTAATTATAGAAAAAAAAGTACATTCCCTTTGTTCTAATGTTTTTGAGAAGAAAAATATAATTAGCTAGTTGCTAGAATTGATTGGAAGATAGGTCATTAAAAATCCTTTTGAAAATGGTCTTAATTGGAACCTTCGTCATAAATTCACTTGACCAAAGATTATTAAGAAATGGAAATTCTTTTCAAAATATCCATTTGTAGTTATGAATACACTATTGCTACTATGATTGCTTACAAAATGTTTGACCAAAATATCTGTAACAGTAGGTCCATATGTACTTTACTCATTTGTACAGGGAGAAATTTTCTCCAGCTAAGGTTTCAGGTAGATGCTTTTATTTGTTTGCTAAATTATACCAATTGAGATTTTATTCAGCTATGGTGAGAGAAACACAAAATACCTGTGATTAAGAAGAGAAGATAAAAGGCTAGAGGTAGATTCCATTCCAGATCTGGAGTAGTTTTCTGTGGTGGTAGTTTTTGAGACTTATGTTTTGTATGCTCTGCTGTGCATATATTTAATTTCTAGAGCCCATTCATGGTCCAGGGTGGTGGCTCCAGCTTTGACATTATATATGAATTTCATGAGCAAGAAACACTTATGTTTACCTCCCACTGGCCTGAGTATAGTCACTTTTCCATACCTAGTTACAAAGTACAAGAATAAATGCAATCTTTAGGCGGAATGAAATGTATTCTACCAAACATATAGAGCCATATTACTATGGAATCTAAGCAATTGATATTGGGGAGCAAAATTATTTGACAAAGAACTTTTTTTAGATACACATGGAATTTGCCACCACCTTATTTCTATACATAGAACACTTCTTCAAATATATATATATAT
>NW_005365553.1:398013-406554 GCF_000412655.1 Myotis brandtii | reverse complement strand
TATAGATAGATAGATAGATAGATAGATAGATAGATAGATAGATAGGGACATAAAGTATAGCATAGGAAAATAGTCAATATTAAAATAGTCAATATTATTGTAATAACCATGTATGGTGCCAATTGAGTACTGAAATATCAGGGGGAACACTCTGTAAAATATATTATTATCTAACTAGTATTATGGATACCTGAAATTAATACAAAATAACATTGCATGTAAACTAATTAAAAAAAATCTGTAAGGGAGTTCACCCTGGTTTTTCCCTATGCTCCCACACCTTATTTTCTTTTTGCTTTTGCTTTTTTACAATTGCATAGTATCCCACTGTGTAAATGTACCACAGTTTTGATTTTTTTTTATTGTTTAAAGTATTACATATGTCTCCTTTTTCCCCCAGTTGATCCCACCTGGCCACTTCCACCCCCGAGGGAAAGCCACTGCCACCCCAGTGTCTGTGTCCATTGGTTATGCTAATATGCATGCATGCAAGTCCTTTGGTTGATCTCTATCCCCACCCTCTCCCCTGCCTTCTCTCTGAGGTTGGACCGTCTGTTCAGTGCTACCTTGTCTCTGGATCTAGTTTTGTTCATCAGTTTATGTTTTTCATTATATCCCACATATGAGTGAGACCATGTGATATTTATCTTTCTCCAACTGGCTTATTTCACTTCACATAATGCTCTCCAGGTTGATCCATGCTGTTACAAATGATAAAAGTTCCTTCATTTTAATAGCAGCATAGTATTCCATTGTGTAGATGTGCCACTATTTTCTAATCCACTCATCTGCTGATGGGCACTTAGGCTGTTTCCATATCTTAGCAATTGTAAATTGTGCTGCTATGAACATAGGGGTGCACATGTCCTTTCTGATTGGTGTTTCTGGTTTCTTGGGATATAGTTCTGGAAGTGGGATTATTGAGTCAAATGGGAGTTTCATTTTTAACTTTTTGAGGAAACTCCTTACTGTTCTACACAGTGGCTGCACCAGTCTGCATTCCCACCAGCATTGCAGGAGGGTTCCTTTTTGTCCACATCCTCGCCAGAACTTGTTGTTTCTTGATTTGTTGATGATAGCCATTCTGACAGGTGTGAGATGGTATCTAATTGTTGTTTTGATTTGCATCTCTTGGATGACTAGTGACTTAGAGCGTGTTTTCATGTGTCTCTCAACCTTCTATATATCCTCTTTCAAAAAGGTCTATTTAGGTCCTTTGCCCATTTCTTGACTGAATTGTTTATCTTCCTTTTGTTAAGTTGTATGAATTACCTGTAAATTTTGGAGATTGAACCCTTATTTGAAATAGCATTGGCAAATATGTTCTCCCATTCAGTGGGCTTTCTTGTTGTTTTGTTAATTGTTTCTTTTGCTGTGCAGAAGATTTTTATTTTGATGTAGTCCCATTTGTTTATTTTCTCCTTCGTTTCCATTGCCCTAGGAGCTGTATCTGTAAAGATATTGCTAAGACATATATCTGAAATTTTGCTGCCTATGGCGTCTTCTAAGATTTTTATGGTTTCCCATCTTACATTTAAGTCCTTTAGCTATTTTGAGTTTGTTTTTGCGTATGGTGTATGTTGGTGATCTAGTTTTATTATTATTTTTTTTTGCATGTATCTGACCAATTTTCCCAGCACCATTTATTGAAGAGACTGTCTTGACTCCATTGTATGTTCTTGCCTCCTTTGTCAAATACTAATTGAGCATAATGGCTTGGGTCTCTTTCTGGGTTCTCTTGCTCTGCTCCATTGGTCTATATGTCTGTTCTTGTGCAAGTACCAGGCAATTTTGAGAACCATGACTTTGTAATATAGCTTGATATCTGGAATTCTGATCCTTCAACTTTGGTCATCTTTGTCAGGATTTCTGTGGTTATTCGGGGTCTTTTTTTATTCCAGGTGATCGTTGACAACCTTGTAATCCCAGTTACTATGTACTGATGTAAAAGTTGCACATTGAAGAGGCTGATAGGATAAAAGTGCTTAGTTTGAAATAGGGTATTGGAGGAGAACTCTACCCTGGATCATCAAAAAAAAAAAAAAATTTACAAGTGGGTCCTAGAGCAAATTAGCCTGAAAACATCCCTTGAGGCAAAAATGACAAAACTGAAGCTGTCCCAGTTCGGGCACATCATGAGAAGGCAGGGTACTCTAGGAAAGACAATAATGCTAGGCAAAATGAAGGGCAGCAGGAAAGAGAAAGACAAAATATGAGATGGAGTGTCTCCATAATAGAAGCTTTAATTTGTATTGTTGTTTTAATTTGTATTTTCCTGATGATTAGTGATGTTGAGTATCTTTTCAAATCTCTGTTGGCTATCTGGATAAATGTCTATTCAGGTTCTTTGCCCATTTTGAGTGTTTGTTTATTTTTATGTTAAGTTGTATGAGTTCCTTATACATTTTACATGTTAGCTCCTTAAGGGATGTATCATTTGTGAGTATCTTCTTCCAATCAGTAGGTTATCTTTTCATTCTGTTGGTTTCCTTCACTGAGCAAAAACTTTTTAGTTTGACAGTCACATTTGTTTAATCCTCCACCCCCCTTGCCCATGGAGATATACAAAAATGTATTGTTAGGACTGATGTAAAAAAATTTACTGGGTATATTTTCTCCTAGGAGTTTAATGGTTTCAGGTGTTACATTTAAGTTTATTTTGTATATGGTGTAAGAAAGTGGTTCGATATTATTTTTTGCATGGATCTGTTCAGATTTCTGAACAGCGCTTATTGAAGAGGTTGTCTTTGCTCACTTGTATATTCTTGCATCCTTTGTCATGGATTAAATGACCATATAAGTGAAGATTTATTTCTAAGCTCTCCATTATATTCCATTGATCTTTATATCTGTTTCTATGTTAGTATCATACTGCTTTAATTGCTATACCTTTATAGTGTAATTTGATATTGGGGAACATGATACTTCCCACTTTGTTCTGTCTCATGATTTATTTGGCTATTTGGGGATTTTGTGTTCCATATAAAATTTAGTTATTCTAATTCTGAAAAGAATGCCATTGTTATTTTATTTTGGACTAGAGGCCCGGTGCATGAAAATTCATGCACTGGAGGGGGGTCCCTCAGCCCGGCCTGCCCCGTCTCACAGTCCAGGAGCCCTCAGGGGCAGAGGAAAACCAGCGATCAGGGGAAGGTGATGCCCCATCACACCTCTGCTGCTGCCACTGCTGGCAGTGCAAGCCTCAGCCGGCCCTGGTTACACGAGCCTCGGGCCGGCCCCAGGCGGCTGGGGGGCAGAGGGGACTGGGGGTCTCCAGAGGCAGGCGTGCAGAGCGGCCAGGCCCATGGGCCCGGTCTTGCTGCTTGCCTGCTGCCCAGGCGGGGCTGAGGGGACTGGGCACTGCCATCTTGTGGCTGTGGGTGCCGCCATCTTTGAGGGGGGGGCAGTAAATTAGCATATTCCCTTCTTATTGGCTGTGGGTGCTGCCATCTTTGCGACAGCATGAGGGTCAATTAGCATATCCCCTCTTTATTAGATAGGATTGCTTGAATCTATATATTGTTTTAGATAGCAAGGATATTTTAACAATATTTATTCTTCGAATCCATGAGTAATGTATATTTTTCCATTTATTTTTCTCTTCTTCAGTTTCTTCTTTAACGTCTTAAGGTTTTCAGTATTTAGGTCTTATACCTCTTTGGTTAAATTATTCCTAAGGATTTTATGCTTTTTGATGAAATTGCAAATGAAGTTGTTTTCTTACTTTATCCTCTTGTTGTCCATTATTGGTGTATAAAAATGCAACAATTTCTCTATATCAATTCTATATCCTGCAACTTTACTGAATTAATTTATTTGTCCCAATAGTTTTTTGGTGGAGTCTGTAGGGTTTTCTGTATATAGTATCATGTCAACTGCAAATAATGAGTATTTTCCTTTACATGTTGGATGCCTTTTATTTCTTTTTTTGTCTGATTGCTCTGGATAGTCTTACACTTTAAAAATGCTTTGTATTGTATCATATTAGTTATAGTTTTCAGTTGTAATATTATATTTTCTTTCATTTCTTTTTTCATTTTTATCCTACTCAGTTTTCAAATATTTTAGGTTTCTGTCTAATGTGGATTTTCTTTCTCCAAGTTCATGTATCCTCCTTTTTTTAAAAAAAATCCCTGTCAAATCACCTTCCTCCCCACTTGCAAGATGAATTCATTTTTTCTTTCTTATAATTGTTTGTAATACTGTTTTATAATTTCACATTTTACTATTTTAGTTCATTTGTCCTATATTTTATTTTCCTAAATAAATATTCATTATCCTGAAGCAATTATTGAAATTATCAGATATTATCCACTTCTTTTAAAATTCACCCAAATACATATTAAATGTAACAATAAGTTATTTGCATCTGTTTTATCTGGTCTTTATTGCATTCTGTTCTCTAAATTATATAATTCTGTCCTAGTTGCTTACAATCATATCCGAGTTTTATTTAACTTTGAATCATATGATTTTCACTCATTATCTATATTTTTCTCTGCTTTCTTTTTGTGGTACTTCATTTTAATTATTAAAAATTCACTTAATTTATTCTTGGTAATTGAACTTCTTCCAATCTGATAATATGAGCTGGCTCAAAATTATGAGTTTTTCTTTTTCAAATATTTTCCTTCCAATCTTCTCCTAGTAATATGTAATCAAAGATTTTATTAAATTTAGTTTATCTTTTAGTTCTCTTATTTCAGTAAAGAATAATTTTAGATACATGTATTTCTTTTTAAAAAATTTTTAATATATTTTATTGATTTTTTTACAGAGAGGAAGGGAGAGGGATAGAGAGTTAGAAACATCGATGAGAGAGAATCATCGGTCAGCTGTCTCCTGCGCACCCCGCACTGGGGATGTGCCCGCAACCAAGGTACATGTCCTTGACTGGAATCGAACCTGGGACCTTTTAGTCTGCAGGCTGATACTCTATCCACTGAGCCAAACCAGTCAGGGCTACATGTATTTCTTTTAAAATTTACTTCTAATACTGATACTAATGCATTGTTATCTTATTTACATGTGCACAACTCAGTCTCTTAGTACAAAATTTCAGCGGTATGATATAGTATAAAAAGGAAATCACATCCATGAATGTGTTCTACTGAATTTTCAAAAGAGGTAACTTATAATTGGGTTATCAATAGCACATGGATGACCCCCTGATAATAATTAGATGACATATGTAGAACTCCATGAAACGAAGTTTGACTTTAAAATAATCTAATTGGGTAGCTAGACAATAATAGAAGGTGATTTAAGAACTAATATAATCATCTCACCTAGATTGAAATACATTAACAAAACAGACCCAAATACATGGGAGCATGCAACAGATTGAGGATCCTCAGAGGGAAGGGGGGCAGAGGGAAGAGATCAACCAAAGAACTTATATGCATATATGAGTAACCCACAGACACAGAGAATAGTGTCGTGAAGGCCTGGGGAGGGCATGGAAATAGGGAGGGGAGGTCAATGGGGGGAAAAGAGGACATCTGTAATACTTTAAGCAATAAAGATAAAATTTTAAAAGAAAATAAGTAAATAAACCTTGAGAGTAAAAAAAAAAAGACTTAGGAAGAAAAATATTCACCAATATGACAGTAGATCCAAATTATCGTTCTTGATCAGAAATATCCAATAAACTAGAAAACAATTATTATTGTACAACATTTTTCTATGTTCTTAGGTATTTATTTGCTATTGTCAACATTCATTGAAATCTTTTTGTCTTCAGGGACATTACAGCCTTCCAATTTTGTTTTGTCAAAACTGTCACTATGGACCAGCTGGTGTGACTCAGTGCTTGAGCATCAACCTATGAACTAGGAGGTCACAGTTCAATTCCTGGTTGGGGTACAAGCCCGGGTTGTGGCCTCGATTCCCAGTGTGGGTCGTGCAGGAGGCAGCCAATCAATGATTCTCTCTCATCATTGATGTTTCTCTCTGTCTCCCTCTCCCTACCTCTCTGAAATCAATAAAAACAAAACAAAACAAAAAAACTGTCATTATCACAGAGGCCTTAATTTAGGAATTGGGATGGCTTGTAGGAGGAACTCTTACACTTTCAGTCCTCCTGAGAGCCCTGCAGGAAGAACTCTATGTTTACAACAAAGCACTATGGTTGTAACAAGCTCTTCCTTTAACTGCTTTTTCCCCTCTGTAAAGTACTTTATTCATCTCTGTCTTGGCAGAACTTACTTGTGACTTGGCCACTTCATATCTGATTGCAATTCTTTCTTTTTCCTAAGTGAAATTTTTTGGACTTTTGTTTACTGTGGACAGTTTATCTTTTTTGAACTTTTTATTATGTTCACTGGCTCATTTTATTTATCTAATTTGTGTCCAAGTGACATTCTCTAAGGCTTGGTCTTTCCATGTCCACTGTAAATTCATTTCGCCCACCCAAATTCATCTTTTCTTCACTTTTCCATTATAATAAATGCTATATTCTTTAGTTTAGAAATCCACTGTCAAACTTAAGATTACATCCATATTCTCTTAACTTATTTTTTCATTGCTTTTTGTTTGTTTGCTTGTTTTTTAAGTGTTAACACTGTTACAGGTGCCTCCCATTTCCTTGATCAATGACTATATTGTAAAAAAAATAAGTATTGCACTGATAAGCATCATGCTTATCTATGTTTCTATAGCCATAGTCTTTTTCAGACCTCATTTAATTCCTGAATTGCAAAAATCTAGTCTGCTCTTTAGTCTTTTGTTCATTACTCACTAAGGCAAGGTAAATATAACTGAAAGAAATCAGCTATCAATATTGACTTTGAAAAATTTTAGCCTAGTTTGGGGAAATGATGAAAGTTTGATATAATTATTGAATGGTATTAGCTTGATCAATGTCAATTAGCACTTTAGAAACAGGTAAATTTTAAAACCTGAGGGGGAAAAATAGGCTTGCACAAGCAAACAAACAACAAAAACAATTTAAAAAAAAAGCATTAAAGGCTAATATCCAGAGATGACAGAAAAGAAGAGTAGTCAAATTTAACTCCACCTGACATTTATCAGAAATTGTACATCTAAACTCTGCAGAATTTAAAAGAAAGAAAATTAATGCTTTGTTCCAGGTATTTTGGCTAAAGGACATCTCTAAATGATTTAAATACCTTGAAATATATTTAGACTTGCCATATGGCCAGCATATGGGCATTTTATTTTTTAAAACATCCTGTGTCCCCTTGAAAAGAATGTTCTTTTTGTAGTAAAGTAAGTTCGGTAAAGTCACAACAAAGTTCTAACAACAAAGCAACAAGAGCCAGATGACACAGAGAGAACTGAAAATGAGCTTTATATCAAGTTTTAATACTGCAACTTAGCTGCAAGGAGATAATGGGATATAATTAAAGTATTGAAGGAAACAACTCTGATGTAGAATTTTATATCCAACTAAAATGCTATTGAACGTTGAAAATATTTTTAAAAATATTAATAGGCACATTCAGCCTCAGTTAGCTTGGTATACCAATCCAGAAAATATACTGAAAATATTTTTAAAGAAAGTATCCAAAAAAGAAAATCAGATATAGGTGACATGTCAAGAGGTATAGGATGTACAAATTATAAAATAGCTTAACACCCTTATTAATTTTACTAGAGGCCCAGTGCATGAAAATCATGCACAGGTGGGGTCCCTAGGCCTGGCCGGCGATCAGGGCTGGGCTGGGTGCAGAAGGAATGGATGCCGGATGCTGATGCTGCCATTGTCAGCACCCTGCCACCATGCGGTTCCCTGCCTCCCCGCTCCACCTTCCCTTGCCACCATGCCGCTACTGCGGTGGGCCAATTGAGGCCTGCTGGCTGGGGGAAGGGACAGGGCACGGAAGGTTGGCCGCCAGCCCCAAGGAGGAAGCTGGCCCTCAGGCCCCTGGGAAAGGGGCCACGTCTGCCACCACCATCTCCAGTTCCCCATCCTAGCCAGGGCCCGAAGGCCCCGGTGGGGTCCGGAGAGGAAGCAATGGTCACCAGGCCGGGTGCAGAAGGAACAGATGCCGGATGCTGAGGCTGCCATTGTCGGTGTCCCGCCACTGCACAGTTCTCCGCCTCCCCCTGTCCTCCTTCCTTTGCTGCTGCACCACCACTGTGGAAGGCAGGCAGGAGGCAGGCAGCGGGCTGATCGGGGCCTGCTGGCTGGGGGGAGGGACAGGGTATGGGAGGTTGGCCACCAGCCCTGAGGAGGGAGGCGGCCCTTGGCCAACCTGGGAAAGGGGTCCTGTCGGCCGCCACCCACCCCCGGCTCTCCATCCCAGCCCAGGAGCCTGCCCCAATTGGGTGATTGGGGCCTGCTGTCCGGGGATATGGACCATGGAAGCTTGGCCGGCCAGGGGAGGTTGGCTGTGGGAGTGCACTCCCGCATTGAGAATCTGACCCCTGGTGGTCAGTGAACATCATAGCGACTGGTCGTTCCAGTCATTCTGGTTGCTTAGGCTTTTATATATATGCTAGAGGCCCGGTGCACAAAAATTTGTGCACTTGGGGGGGAAGGGGGGGTCCCTCAGCCCGGCCTGTGCCCTCTCGCAG
>NW_005365553.1:393676-396479 GCF_000412655.1 Myotis brandtii | reverse complement strand
CCAATTTGCATGTTTCTCTTTTATTAGTGTAGACTAGTGGCCTGGTGCATGTTCATCATGCACGGGAGGTATCCCTCAGCCTGGCCTGCACCCTCTCCAATCTGGAACCCCTCTGGGGATGTCCAACTGCCGGCAGGATATCCCTCCGGCAATCGGATATCCCTTTCTCAATCCGGGACCGCTGGCTCCTAACCACTCACCTGCCTGCCTGCCTGCTCGCCCCCAACTGCTCCTCCTGCCAGCCTGATTGCCCCCAACTACCCCCCACTGAAGGCTTGCTTGCCCCCAACTGCTCTCCCCTCCTGGCCTGATCGCCCCCAACTGCGTCTTCCTTGGCTCTGCCACCATGGCTTTGTCCGGAAGGATGTCCAGAAGGTCTTTTGGAAGGTCTCCTGGTCTAATTAGCACATTACCCTTTTATTAGTATAGATAGATGTTTAGTAAATGTTTCATTGATGCTTTACATGTATAGAAAAACATACACATATTAATGATATCACATAATACACATTTCAATGGATATTACCATATAAAATGAAATGTAGACTAAAATTTTGCAATAATCCATAAGCAACAGCCACTTAGATCAGGAAATTAAACATTAGAAGCAACCCAGAATCATTTTCAACACCTTCCAAGGATAATTTTCTTCTACCTTCTCCAGGTAACTTATATCCTGATTTTCAAGAATCCTATATAATAAAGAGGTAATATGCAAATTGACCATCACTCCAACACACAAGATGGCTACCCCCATGTGGACACAAGATGGCCAGCAGGGGAGGGCAGTTGGGAGGGACCAGGCCTGAAAGGGAGGGCAGTTAGGGGTGACTAGCCCTGCAGGGGAGCAGTTAGGTGTCGATCAGGCTGGCAGGGGAGTGGTTAGGGGGTGATCAGGCTGGCAGGCAGAAGCAGTTAGGGGCAATCAGGCAGGCAGGCAGGCGAGCCGTTGGGAGCCAGCAGTCCTGGATTGGAAAGGGTGCAGGCTTGGCTGAGGGACACACCCCCATGCACTGGGACTCTAGTTTCTACATAATGCTTTGTAGGTTTCTGTTTTGAAGATTTATACTCTATTTAGTAGATGAATTCCTACATGATTGATATGTCTGATTTTATTGTTAGTGTCATCTATTTGTCATATTTTATTTTTGTAAGTTCCCCTTTCCTAGTAAATGAAATACAATTGATTTCTCATATTATCTTATACATAACTATCTTATAAATTTTTCATTTATTAAAATAGTTTATCTGTAAATTATTCAAGATTTTCTGTGAAAAATTAGTTTCATTTCTTCCTTTTAAGTTCTTACATTTTTTTTCCTTGCCATTTTCACCAGCTATATTGTCTGGTGTAATGTTGAACCAAACTGATCATAGTGAGTATAATTTTCTGTTCCCACTATTAGGAGGAAGGTGTCCAATATGTCAGCTTTACAAAATGTGTTTGCTATATCCATTTGGTATAATAAATACATAGTTTTTCCCATACATAGTTTTCTGTCCTCTCTTCTCTCCCTTCCCCCTCCTCTGAGTTTTTCAAATTAGTGATTTTATTTTTCTTTATAGAGGAACAACTTTTCTTATAATCACCTTGATTATATGATTCTTTCATAAAGTGCCAATTTCTATCAATATCTTAATTTATTATTTAATTTTTTTTACATTTTTATTGATTTCAGAGAAGAAGGGAGAGGGAGGGAGAGATAGAAACATCAATGATGAGAATCATTGATCGGCTGCCTCCTGCACGCCCCCCACTGGGAATCCAACCTGCAACCCTGGCATGTGTCTTGACTGGGAATCTTCACCGTGACCTCCTGGTTCATAGGTTGGTGCTCAATCACTGAGCCACATTGGCTAAACAATATTTAATTTTTTACATGGCTTCTATTTTTGTTGTATTTGGTTTACTGTTTGTTTCCTAGCTTCTTTATATTATGCTTCTTGGGTTTATTCTGTTTTCAATTATTGATTCAGGTACTTAGATTATTAAATTTAGCTTTCCTTTTCCCTTTATAATGTATATCATTAAGGTTACAAATTTTCTTCATTTTCAATATGTCATTTCATTCTAATTTTTATTAAACTTTATTTTTTAGATTGCCTGACTAAAACATTGAGGGATTTTTAAGTTGTCATTTCTAATTTATTTATTGCTTAATTCACCTGGTGTCATAAATGTATTATTTTTACTCTTTAACTTTGTCAATACGTTTTATGAGATAGCATTTAAATAAATATTAAATTTCCACATCAAAAGAATGCATTTTGCAGTTATTGAGTGCAGTGTTCTATATATGTTAATTAGGTTCAAAATTTTTAATAGAGATATTTAAATCTTCTAAATTCTTACTGACAATTTTTTGTATTTCTTCCAATAGTTACTAAGAGAAGTAAGTAACATTTCTAAGTGATTAAGGATTCATGTATTTCTCTCAATATTTCTCCCTATTACATTCATACAAATTTAGATGTGCCATATATTCCTGGTATACTGTTCCTTTCTTATTTTAAAAAGTATTTCTTTATCCCTAGTACTTATTCCTGCCATAAAATGTATCTATCTCATATTGACATAGCTCTACCAGCTTTTTGGAGGTTGTTAGCATAATAGGATATATTTCATTTTTTTAGACTTTCTGTATCCTTATCTACACTAATAAAAGAGAAACATGCAAATTGGTGTCACTCCGCTACCCTTCCCATTGGCTAATCAGGGCGATATGCAAATTAACTGCCAGCCAAGATGGCGGCCGGCAGCCAGGCAGCTTGAAGCGAACATGAGGCTTGCTTGCTTCAGTGA
>NW_005365553.1:391500-392167 GCF_000412655.1 Myotis brandtii | reverse complement strand
CGGGAGCAGGCCTAAGCCAGCAGGTCATTATCTCCCGAGGGGTCCCAGACTGCGAGAGAGCACAGGCCAGGCTGAGGGACCCCCCTCCCCCCTGAGTACACAAATTTTTGTGCACTGGGCCTCTAGTATAGCTATAATAATAAAAGTGTAATATGCTAATTAGACCAGACAGCCGAACGACCTTCCGGATGTCCTTCCGGATGTCCTTTTGGACAACCTTCCAGATGACCTTCCAGAGCAAGCTGAAGCTGTGAGAGCTGAGCCCCTCGCACGAATTTTGTGCATTGGGCCTCTAGTATTATATAATTTTTGTTCTCTTTTTATAGGGACATTTTTATTGTATAGCTTTGAAAATTATCTGTTATTCATAGGATATATTCACTATGATTTATTACATAATTTTATAGATTGCACATTAACAAAGCAGTAAAATCAAATAATTCACCACTAAGGTGACCTTCACATCCTCGATGTTGCTGAAAAAGCTGTTTTTGTACCTTATTTATAACAATAGAATCACTTATATTTGTATAATAAATTTGATAACTCAAATATTTTTCTAATAAATTATAATCTATATTTTTATTTTTAATGTATTTTTATTTATTTCAGAGAGGAAGGGAGAAGGAGAGGGAGATAGAACTATCAATGATGAGAGAGAATCATC
>NW_005365553.1:388725-391489 GCF_000412655.1 Myotis brandtii | reverse complement strand
CCCTCTTCTATCTATCATCTACCCATCATCTATCTATCTATCATTTTTGGCAAACTGTTTTTATTTATTTATTATTATTATTAAGAAATTAATGTTGACATAAATGCAGGTGTTCCCCTTTTCCCCACCCTTTGTCCACCTCCACCCACTCCTGCCACCCCCTCCCTTGGCCTTCACCAAACTATTGTCTGTGTCCATGGGCCATGCATATATGTTCTTCAGATAATCCCTTCATCTTTATTCATTTCCCCTCACTCCCTTCTCTTGAGCAGTAGCCAGTCTATTCCATGTATCCATGCTTCTGGTTACATTTTGTTCATCAGTTTATTTTGTTTATTAGATTCCATATATTAATGAGATCATATGGTATTTCTCTTTTTCTGACTGGCTTATTTTGCTTAGCATAATACTCTCCAGGTCCATCCATGCAGTCACAAAGGGTAAGGGATCCTTCTTTTTCACAGCTGCATAGTATTCCATTGTGTAGTAACAGCCTTTTTATCCACTCATCTGCTGATGGGCACTTGGGCTATTTCCCAATCTTGGCTACTGTAAATAATGCTGCTATAAACATAGGGGTGCATATATTCTTTCTGATTGGTTTTCCAGGATTCTTAGGATATATTCCCATAGTGGCTTTCCTTCATTTTATCTCTTACCTCATGGAACTCTACTTACTAGTTAATTCTGTTTAACTTCAAACATCTGTTACTCCATATAAATGCTAACAGGCCTAACTGTTCATTTCTTACTTTAGGTTATTTTATGTTTGGAGTTTCCATATTTTTTTAAATCAAAATCATAAGTATTTATAGTCTAAGTCTGATGACCACAGTATTTGGATCTGGGCTTGTTTCTATTGTCAATTTATTTTTCTCTTAGCTTTTAGTCATACCAGTCTTTTATTATTTTATTATATACATATATGCATACACATATACACATGTATTTAAATGATGCTCATTGCTTATAAAATATTTTTGATAAGGTAAAAACGTCTCATTTACATTATCTTTTGACTAATTCATTTCTTTTAGGGGGATGGTCTAAGAGTCAGTGTAAGTCACTTTCAAGCAGCAGTGGTTAAACTGATCTATTGTTGAGCTGCAATCCTTGTGAATGCTAATCTATTTCATTTCCATCCCTGGTCTTAGGCCTTTGGGGTTTCAGATAAAAGCCTTGTTATTATTTTTTGTTGTTGTTGGTTTTCTCCTTATCAGTCATTTTATTATTATTATTTTATTATTTATCTTTATTGTTGAAAGTATTACAGATGTTCTCCCTCTCTCCCCCCCCCCCGCCAACTGAAAGCCTTGGGTTTTTACTGGAGGCCTTCCTTCTTGTGAGTTCTGAACCATATTTTTTTATCTCTCTAATCACTAGAAGACTATTAGCATTTTTTTCTTAGTTCTCATCCTAATAATAGACATTTACAGCTGGGAAAATCCTTCAAGGGACAAGAATAATAAACAGTGCTCTCTCCTCCCTGAAGTGCTCTTTTTTTTCCCTTTATTTTTTTGTTCACACTATTACAGATGTCTCGATTTTCCCCCACCTCCACCAAGCCTCCACTCCACCCCTTATCTCTAGCCATCACCACACTGTTGTTTGTGTCTATGAGTTATGCATGTATGTACTTCGGCTAATCTTTTCACCTTCTTTTATCTAGTCCTGCCTCCCTTCTCCCCTCTGACAGGAAAGGACCTGAGTCTTTTCCATGTATCCATGCTTCTGTTCCTATTTTGTTTGTCAGCTTATTTTGTTCATTAGATTCCACATGTAATGGAGATCATATGGCATTTGTTTTTCTCTGACTGGCTCATTTCACTTAGCATAATAATCTGCAGGTCCATCCATGTTGTTTCAAAGGGTAAGAGATCCTTCTTTTTTACAGTGGCATAGAACCACAGCTTTTTATCCACTCATCTACTAATGGGCATTTGAGTTGATTCCAGATTTCTAGCTATTATAAATAATGCTGCTATGAACATAGAGGTTCATATTTTCTTTTGAATTGGTGTTTTGGAATTCTTAGGATATATTCCCAGCGAGTGGCAGTTCCATTTTTAATTTTTTGAGGAAACTCCATTCTGTTTTCTACAGTGGCTGTACCAGTCTCTATTCCCACCAGTAGTGTACTAGGGTCCCCTTTTCTTCACATCTCACCAGCACTTGTTTATTGTAGATTTATTGACGGTAGCCATTCTGGCATGTGTGAGGTGATAACTCCTTATGGTTTTAATTTTAATCGCTCTGATGATTAGTAATACTGAGCATTTTCAATGGAACAGAACACAGACCCAGAAATCAACCCACACCTATATGGTCAATTAATATTTGACAAAGAAGGGAAGAGTATTAAATGGAATAAAAATAGTCTCTTCAATAAATGGTGTTGGGAAAATTGGACAGGTAAATGCAAAAAAAAAAAAAAAAAAAAAAAAATGGAATAAAAATAGTCCCTTCAATAAATGGTGTTGGGAAAATTGGACAGGTACATGCAAAAAAAAAAAAAAAGAAAGAAAAAGAAAAGAAATTAGACCACCAACTTACACCATACACAAGAATAAACTCAAAATAGATAAAACATTTAAATGTAAATCATGAAACCATAAACATCTTAGAAGAAAACAGGCAGTAAAATCTCAGACATCTCTTGTAGCAATATTTTTGCTGATATGTCTCCCAGAGCATGAGAAATAAAGGAAGAAATAAGCAAATGGGACAATATCAAACTAAGCTTTGCCGCCCAGCAAAAGACCAT
>NW_005365553.1:374212-388640 GCF_000412655.1 Myotis brandtii | reverse complement strand
CTTATACAACTCAACACCAGGAAGACAAACAATCCAATTTCAAAAATAGACACTTCTTCAAAGAGGACATACAGATGGCCAAAAGACATATGAAGTGCTCTTTTCTTTAGTATTTGAGCCAATCTTTATACAATCGTTAATGTCTTGGCATCTTTTTGACACCTCCATAAATATATCTTATAGTTTTTCTCTAGAGAAGAGTTGAATATAGAGTTTGTTTATGATTTTTTTAGAGAAATAAAAAATAAGGGCAACAAAAATAGAGAGACTATACATTAAAAAACAAACAAACAAACAAATGTACCCAAAAGCCAGAATTGATATGATAGAACTGGATTTTCATCTATTAGATAATGGAACCTTTCCTGATAAAATTATATAGAACCAACAAAAATGAAGTTTCATTGAATGACATCATAAAGCCTGGTTTGTTCATTCAAAAAAATTGGTTTGCTGTATTATTTTCACCAATTTTAATTTCCTGAAATCTTTCTATTTTTGTTATATACTAGTAGAAATATAAGTATCTGAGATGTAGCTAAGATGTCAGAGAATTATTAGTAATGGTATTCACAAGTATAAAAATACTAGAGGCCCGGTGCATGGATTTCTGCACCAGTGAGGTCCTTTGGCCTGGCCTGTGCCATCTCGCAATCCGGGACCCCTCAGGGTATGTCGGAGGCTAAGTGCACGGATTTGGTTCGATCCCCGCAGGCCAGGCCGAGGGTCCCCACCAGTACACAAATCTGTGCACCAAGCCTCTAGTATGCATATAAGATCTTTGGTTAATCTCTTCCCACTCTCCCCCCTTCCCTCTGAGATTCACCGGTCTGTTCCATGTTTCCATGCCTGTGTGTTGAGTGTCTGCTCCCTGGTGGTCAGTGCACATCATAGCTACCAGTTGAATGGTTGAAAAGTCACTTAGGCTTTTATACATATAGATAATTTTAATATGGATTGTAACCAACCCATGTTATAATTCAGTTGTACTTCTGTCTTTTAAAATTGGTTATAGTTGATCTTCAATTTGTCATTAAGTAGAAAATAATTAAATGGAAATCTTAAAGTTATATTATGTGGTAAAATTATTTGGGAAAGTGTGGTATTCAATTGTTTTTATTTTCATCACTACTGTGGGTTTGAATAGTAACTGAGGTCATGCAACAGAGAAGTATTATTTATGTATATACCACAGACCCCTGAGCAATTGGAGTTGAGCACTAAAATTACAATAGGAGGAAATGATACTAAAGATGATAAACCCAAATGGTGGTGCTTAAATGGATAAACCTAAAAGAGGATTATATACAAAACTTTGAAAATTTGTATTTACCTTTCATTATATTTCATTACAAATAAAGAAATTCCATTTAAATATTGAGTATATTAGACTTTCAGGTTCAAAATCTGGAGTTTCTTTTTTTGTTTTCTTATTTTAATAGGTTGGTATTCGTGCCTTACTGATTAAGATAATCATCAGGACCTTTTTATTCTCTGTTAATTTCAAGATGGCTGGGTAATGGTTAAAAAAAAGCCTTATGTAATTAACAATTTCCTGATTTTTTTCATAAGTATTTATTAAGATTACTAGCAGCAGATATATATATGATCACAAACTACATATATGTTCGATTTTTCAAATGTAAAGAAGTACATTAGAAAAATGCATACAATAATTTAAATGCTGCTTGTTTAATCTTGCTGCTGAGTGCAGACTGTGCTGTTTCACCTTTTATTATAAAACTCAGTGAATAAAACATATTTGATAGCTTGGCAATAGAAGAAAAATTTGTATTTAAATGAGGACAGAAGACATTGGGCAGGAATTGATATGATTATGCCACAACTGATGAGTCATAACTAATGACACAGTCTAGTGCTAGTGAAGCAAATTTGCTGATGGGAGTGAGAAAAATGCAATCAGTAAGCCAGAGATATGTGCAAGGAAGACAGGAGCACATCCACATGTGTGGTAGGGGATTCTTTAGCAGAAAGCTTGTTCCTAGTGGTGTTTCTGTGGAAAACAATTTGGTTTCTCAGCAAAGGTCATTGGGGTTAAAAGATCATAGAAAACAACAACAAAAAATGATGTCCTGGCTGGTTTTTCTCAGTGGTTAGAATATTGGTCCATACACTGAAGGGTTTGGGTTTGATTTCCAGTCAAGGGCATTGTACTAGGTTAGATCCTCAACCCCGGTGGGGGTGTCTGGGAAGCACCCAATGTGTCTTTTTCACATCTCTCTCTCTCTCTCTCTCTCTCTCTCTCCCTTCCACTCTCTAAAAATCAATGAGAAAAATATCCTTGGGGATTAACAAAAATAAATCAATCAAACAAACAAAAAATGAGCCTATAGGCACTTGAAAATATACTGGTTTTTACATACAGTTAAAGACAAAGAAGTGGATAGCCAACAGACAGTTTAGGAATTTAAAACTCAGATTTATGGTATGTTCCCTTATATATATACTGGTGAGGTAATGGATAAAAAATCATGAATTTTTCAGAAATAACCACTCTGCTTTACCATATATTTTGAATGATTTAACATTGACATTGTATTTTTACTGCTTTTCTTTTTCTTTATTAAAGTTCATCTATCTTGTCTAATATTTTCCTATTGTTTGCCTGAAAATTTAGCAATGATTATAACAAAACACTATCAGTCCCATGTGATTTTGTTTCCTCTGTCCTACAAAACTGGCTGAGGGAATATATTGTTTCTTTTATGTCTTTGTATCTTGGGCAGAGCAGGATACCTTGCTCATTGTAGTTGAAACATAACAAATGTGGAATGACTGAAAAATATATATGAAAACTGCTTGAACATGAGAAGAGGCTTGGGATATTTATCATATAGACATCGGCTTCATTTTTATCCTAAAGCGAAACTATAGCTATTAGTTAGAGATTGTGCTAAATTCCTTTCTAGGAAGCAAAATAAAACTAGTGGATTAAAAAGAATTTAGCCCTTCCTCACTTTCACCATTCTTTTCCCAACAAGATGTCTGGAATAGCTAGTCCAGGGCTGATGCAAGGATGAGCAAGGGCATGATCAAGGACCAAGACTCTTGAAAGCTTCTCACTCCAATATTCTTAGTCTTGCTTAGTTCTCCTGGCTTACATCACTTCACACTGAATGTACAGCCTAGGCAACAAGAAGGACAAAGGATGCTGGATAATGTGTTTCTTTTTAAAGAGCTTTCCTAGATGCATCACCTAGTGCCTTCTGCTTGCTTTCACTTGCCACAGCTGGATCAAGTAGCTTTTCCTAACTGACTAGGAGATTGGACAGTGATTTTTCAACATTTTCATCTCACAACAAACACAATAAGGCTTTTCTTAATAGATTGAAAAAAGAGCCAGGCTGGTGTGGCTCAGTGGTTGAGTGTTGATCTATGAACCAGGAGGTCACGGTTCAATCCCCAGTCAGGGCACATACCCAGGTTGCAAGCTCGATCCCTGGGGTATGCAGGAAGCGGCCAGTCAGTGATTCTCTCTCATCACTGATGTTTCTATCTCTCTCACCCTCTCCCTATTTTTCTGAAATCAATAAAAAATATATAAAAAAAAAATTTAAAAAAGAAAAAAGAATTGGTTGGAGAGGCAACAAATGATGTCTGTCTGGGCCGTTAGCAACCTCATGGGGATTTCCTTGAAGATGGAAATTCTTTTCACAAGCATGTGGGGAAGAATCTCTTTGACTACCCTGTCAGGGACATTTGGCAATATCTGGAGAAATATTTGGTGGGCACACATGTGTTTGAAGAGGCTAGACTTGCTGCTAAACATTCCACAATACACAGGACATTCACCAACAACAAGTAGTTTGGGGCCTGACGTGTCAATAATGAGGTTGAGAAAACCTGGTCTATCCTACCTGTTTGGGGATATGATCTCGAAGGGCAATGTTAAAAGATATGCAAGATAAAGAAGCAAGTGGGGTAGCAAAACTATAGCTACCATGATCAACCACAAAACCTGTCTTCACATATCTGAAAGATTGCTTAACTTGTCCAAAATAGAAGCAAATTCCTCAATATTGCTTTAGAAGGCAAACCTGAAACCATGTTTAAAATGTGAAATGTATGTATTAAAAGTATCCAATATGTGAGCTGTTCAACAATAAAACTTTAGGCACCTTACAATACTGAATACAATTGGAGGATATTATGGTGTCATTTGGTGAAGAATTATTTATATTAGAAAAGCTTTGAAATGTCTGAGCATTTAAACCAAATCACCACAAAGGTCATTTCTAACTCTTTCATATAAATCACTGTTAGACAGTGAAAGGCTATCAGTGTGAGTCTATAGGGGCCACTAGTCTACGCTTCTGCTAATTTATGCACCAAGAGAAATGTGAATAACTGTCTTCTGCTGGGCTCTCCTATGACTGCTGGAAAGTAGAAGAGGACTGACTATTCTTAAAACCCCCGGGAGAACTATATTAGGCTATATATGAACCACCCATCCATACTGAGCTTAATTAACACTGTATTTCAATTAATAATGAAAATTATGTATTGAAAACAATGCAATAAAACTATGGCCCAATCAGAAGCATTCTTTTGCCAGTCAATGATTTTTCTGTCCTTGCCTTTTTTTTAATCCAAATCTAAGACAGGATGATTCTGAACTCAGACTGAAGATGTATGGACTCCCATTGTTTAAAATGAGCAGTAAGAGCAGAATTAAAAATTTAATACAAAAACTAGGAATATTTATTTTACTGTCTCTCGTCTCTGGAATTTTTCCTTAATAGCTATTTGCTATTTCTCATTTATTTGGGGGGAATGGGTAATTATTATTTATAATAAAATATTGTTGAAAATACAAACATATGTGTCCTTATAATAATAAATGAGAAAATGCAACTTTTGATATATTTATGTAAACATTGTGATTCCTATGAGGAATTCTTTTATAAACATATATTAAAATGAAATTTTTATACTTCAGTGACTCAGCTTAATAAGGGCTATGTAATTAACAAAATAAATACATTTTTAAGTTATTGTAATTTAATACACTTTTTAAAAACTATTTCTCCTAAAAGGAACAGGTAATATCCACTGAATATATATAAATATTACTTTCATAATTTTTACTCTTAACCAATAATCTTTACATCAGAGTTTTATCTTTTATAGCATGTCATTTTTTCTTTGCTGTTGAAATGCAGAATTTTAATTTGTTTCTTTATGAGACAGAGAAACATGTAGTTATTTTACTTGCATCCTTTCCCATTGGTTGGCCATGATAGCATTTATATTAAATCTCTTTCCAGTGAAACATTGGGCTAAGTTTGGGAAAGATGGTAATACAGACTCAGTTTGAAAAAAGATACTTGAATGAACAGAGGACTTTTTATTAAGATATAAGATAGTCGCATTATGGGTGATCTATGACACTCACCTCTGAAGTACATCATGTTATAACACAAAGCCATTTACTCTGGACAAAGTCACTTTCAGGAATGGTTTTATTACCCTGAAAATGAATAGATGTACTGGCTCTAAAGTGCCACCATTGCCCTTTATGAGAATAGTGAACTAGATTAGCTGGCATGCTCACTGCCCTCGCTCTTTATGAGCCTTATGCGTTTTGGGATATATTCAACATTTTTATCTGGATGATCTTATTTTCAGAAAAATTCTATAACAGTTTTCATTCAAGCAAGGAAAAGGTAGACGCAAAACTAGCTTAATAAAGATTTAGTCACAAAAATGCATTTGAATACATTGGCTTAGCAATCCTAACACAGTGATCTTTAGACTTTGCCCCTTGAAATCTTTTGAGCTTCCACATTATGGTAACTTATAAAATCTTGAATGCAGAAAAGAAAGATAGGAAAATAAAGAGGTTTTAAAAGATGGGGAATATTTGTTCATTTGATTTCCTGATTAAAATTAAGTTTTAAAATTTCACACAATATAAATATACTTGAATAGTCAGATAAAAGCAAATATACGGTATAAGAGATTGGTAGGTCTAGCTAGAGAAAGGTCAGTATTTTATTTTTTTCTGTTTTTGCTGTTAGTGGTAATATATGTATATTGGATGAATATCTTGTTCTCAAAGCAATTCAACAGTAATTTACATACACATGATATTTTATATAATGTACTAAAGGAAAAGTTCACATAAAAAAGAGCATTGCAGAGGGGAAATTGGTAGATGTAATTAGTGAAATTTAATTTTGTGAGATATTTTTCAAATATTCTTGTGGAAATTGGTTAGCCAGCGGTTCTCAACCTGTGGGTTGCGACCCCTTTGGCAGTTGAACGACCCTTTCACAGGGGTCGCCTAAGACCATCCTGCATATCAGATATTTACATTACGATTCATAACAGTAGCAACATTGCAGTTATGAAGTAGCAACGAAAATAATTTTATGGTTGGGTCACAACATGAGGAACTGTATTTGACACTACATCTTCTTTCACTCCACAACGTTCCCTAAAATTAACTTAATAAACTTTACTTAAAGTTTTAAGTCAACTTCGCACTGTACGTGCGCGCCCCCATGTGGTATTTTGTGGAAGAGCCACACTCAAGGGGTCAAAGAGCCACATGTGGCTCGTGAGCCACGGTTTGCCGACCACTGGGTTAGACTTAAAATTTTGAGGGGATTAGCTTTCCTTATATTATTTTTACTTCGACATTTGAAAAACCTACGGTATACTTAGTTCTATAGCTTTCTGAGGCTATTTTTACTCTTCATATCTTGATATAAAGCTATATACATACTTCACTGATATTATGTGTGAAAGTTCTCTATTAGGAAAGTGTTGATATGAAAGCCTCTCCCACTGAGATATCTCTCCATTACTGAAGGTCAGCTGGCAGAAGTTATTATGTCCCCAGGAATATCAATTTGATCCTTTGTTAGATTTTTTTTCACTCCATTGTTAAATGAATTTCTGCTGAAAATTACAAAACCAAAACTATAGTACTTTAATACAGTTAAAGAATGTCATGAGGCAATTTCTCATCATCAAAGCATAAGGGGTATATGTTTTCAAAGTGTAAAATATAGTTCATATAGATGACAGAAGGGAACATGGAGTCAGTGAAGTGGTGGTTCTAAAGCAGGTCCCAAAGGAGCGTGAGTGAAACTAAATGGCATGATAGAAAAGCTTAAAAGCATGACATTGTGTTACCTTTGTGTAAAGATGGGACATTTCCATGCTAAAGGTGAGAACGAGTGGAACTTGTTAGTCTGAGCCTTGAACATCCATTCCTTCTTGGTCCCTTTTCTGACATTCTTTTAGCAAATTGGCCAACAGGATATTCAAGATGCTCAGACACTCTATCAGAGGGAGCTGAAACTTTCCTTTAACAATATGCATTCCATAAGTTTGCATAGTTAATCCCTCACACCCTCCTCCCAAAGTAGGTGATGTGTGTGATCCATGTGACCCAGATATATAAAGGCATATGTATATGCAATCAAGTGCATTATTAAAGTACATTTTTGAGTATTGGGGAAATTACACTAGTTTCTATTTCAGTTTCCACTAAACTAATAGTTCAAATACATACAACTTAGGTAAAAGCAATGCGAATATTAAATTTTAAAGCATGGCATTTCTGTATAAGGATGTCACCAGTTGAGCAGAGGTATAATTTGAACTTTGAGTTTGAACTCTAGAACAATTCAGTATAATAGAAAATTCTGTGTTGATGAAAATTTCTAGAAAATAGAAGCAACCTTTTATATATGTGGAAGTGCATTTTATATTATTTAACTTTTATTAGTACAAATGTAAATAGATGTAAATAGGAGCATCTGTCCATTGATGCTATACAGTACAGCAGATTTTTAAAGCATTAAAAAAACAAAGATGAAAATCTACAAATGGTTGGATATATAGTGTACTAAAGTTATTGAAACAAATGTGTAAGACATACTTATTTTGGAAAAGAACTTAGGGGACACTTATGTTTGCTGTAGCCACATGCATGTATAAGAACCTGTTCAAGAGTGTTTCTTAATAAGTGTTTTGCTAAAGGAATTGAAAATATACTTGGTTAAAAGCAAGACAAACCAATTCATTGAACACAATTTTATTAGGAACCCTGAGCATTCATAGATCAATTGAAGGTATTTCTTGATTTCACAAGCAAATTATTTAGCAGAGTGAAACAAATTAAATACCAAATAAGGTAAATGTAGGTGAAATAAGATATTTGATATAGGTCAAGCATAAAGCTCTAGCAGAGCAGGAGTATTTGCTTTCCTTGTCAGACAAAAGAAAGTTTCCTAGAAAGAGTGGTAACCTTGAAGAATGAGAATAAGAAAAGTAAAGAATAGAATATAAAGACTTAGAGGTGAGCAATGACATATTTTACCTATGAAGTTCTAGGACTGATTGAAAGAGTGCAGTTTAAAGTGATGCTAATTGGCAATCTGGAAGGACATGAAGGGTCCTAGATGTAATGCCTGGAAATGTGAAGCTTATTCTGTGGATGTTGGAGCCCATGAATATTTTGATTAAGTATAGCAACATAATTTAATCTATACTTTAGGAAGTTAGCCCTATGACAATGTATAGGGTTGACTACTAAGGTAAGACATTAAAGGCAGTAAAACCAGTGAAGAAGCTACTAACTATAATCCAATTAAGATGATACCAGGCTCAACCAGGTTAGTATGTTAGAAGAAATGTAAAGGATATCTTTGTGAGACATTGCAGAGTTTGGAGTTGATTACACTCATGCCTTATTTAATGACAGGGCTATATTCTGAGAAATGTTTCAATAGGTAATTTTGTCATTGTGCGAACATCACAGAATGCACTTACACAACTTAGATGGTATCTCCTGCTACACACTAGGCTACATGCTAGAACATATTGCTCCTAGGCTACAAACGTGTACAGCATATTACTGTACTGAGTACTGTAGGCAATTGTAACACAATGGCAAATATTTGTGTTTGTAAACATAAAAAAGTTACAGTAAAAATATGGTACAAAAGATAACAATGGTGCACCTGTATAGAGCGCTTACCATGAATGGAGCTTGCAGGATTGGAAGTTACTAGGGCTGAGTCAAGGTGCACCTGTATAGAGCGCTTACCATGAATGGAGCTTACAGGATTGGAGGTTACTAGGGCTGAGTCAGTGAGAGAGTGGTGAGTGAATGTGAAGGCCTAGACTTTACTGTATGCCACTGTAGACTTTATAAACTCTGTACACTTAGACTACACTAAATTTATTTTTTTAATTTTCTTCATAAAAACCTTAGTTTCCTGTATTTTTTTAGTTTATAAACTTTCAAAGCTTTTCAACATGTTGACTCTTTTATTAATGAAACAGCTTAAAACACATTGTAAAGCTATACAAAAGTATTTTCTCTCATATTAAATTTTTTCTATTTTTAATTTGTAAACTTTTTAAAAGAAAACCTAAGACAAAGAAACATTAGCATAGGCCTACACAGAGTCAGTGTCCTGTGTCTCACTGTCATCCACATCAGATCCTGTCCCCCATCCTGGGAGGTCATCAGGGGCAACACCACACATGGAGCTGCCACCTCCTGTGATAACAGTGCCTTCCTCTGGACCACCTCCTGAAGGCCTGCCTGAGGCTCTTCTTGAAGAGGTGTCACTCTTTTCAGAAATATGTTCATGGTAAACTGTTTGGTTTGTTTCTTATTTATCATAGTTTTGCTTGTAAATAGTAATGCACCATAAACATTCCTTTCCATTAATGAAAACAATTTCAATGTTTTCAAAATTTTAAAGGAGCTTCTTGAGGTGTGCAAAAACTTCTGCTACATGTTTCTCTATTAATTCTTCTTTTTTTCTATTCCTTCATTTCCTTTGTTCTTGATTCTTCTTCAGCTATTCATTCCTGTTCCAGTTCCAACAACTCCTCATTAGTTAATTCTTCAGGAGCCACCACTAGGATCTCTTCAATGTCATGCTCATCTACTTCCTAGTAAAGTTATTTTCCATTTTGACCTCAGCCGTGTTGATTTGTGCACCTTCTCTTCCTGGCAAACCTTTTGAAGTCATGGATGGATTTCTTGAATGTCTTCTTCCAGTTGCCATTTATATATTCCTTGGTAACATCATCCTAAGCCCAAACTAGGTTCTTGATGAGCCATAGATGTTTTAATCCTTCCAGAATTGCATGAGGGTCAGTTGCAGCGATAGGCTAGGCAAAATTCTCCCTCAGGGAATAGTCCTTAAAAGCTGTTATAAATCCTTGGTCCATTGGTTGAATCAAAGAGATGGTGCTTGAAAGAAGAAACACTACTTTGATATTGGATTAAAGATCAATATTAAAAGGGGGGTGTCTGGGAACATTATCAATAATAAGCAAACTCTTGGAAGGTAGGCTATTCTCCGGTATTTCTCCATTTCTCTGGCATAGCAATTCAGGAGGGCATCATGGGACAGGAGCTGGGTCACCCATGACTTCTTGTTGCTTCACTGGCAGTGTGTGCTTATTGATATGCTTGAAGGCCCTGGGGTTCTTACTCTACTGATCACAAAACATATTTATTTATAGCCTGCAACATTATGAAGTTCTTTTAGGTATCCAGAATAGGTAGTTTTCATCCTTACTGAATATTTGCTCTGGCAAGTAATTTTTCTCGAAAATTA
Source organism: Myotis brandtii (assembly GCF_000412655.1). Classification (NCBI taxonomy): domain Eukaryota; kingdom Metazoa; phylum Chordata; class Mammalia; order Chiroptera; family Vespertilionidae; genus Myotis; species Myotis brandtii. Next base: position 378,021 of record NW_005365553.1, on the reverse strand, counting down.
GTTTTTCTAGAGTTTTCAAAAGTTATTCAGCTGCCTTCACCTCAGCACTTTCATACTCATCACTCACTTTCACATTATGCAATGAATAATGATTGTTGATTGGTTTAAACCACCCAGAGCTATCAGTAAGTTCAACATCATAGTGGGGTCCAGGTATTTCTTTCAACATTAAATAAACTTTTGCTTTCGCCATGATCATTATGGTGCTGAGAGGGATACACTTCTGCATCTTGTCTTCAATCCTGGTAATTAGAGGTTTCTTCATGTCTGATATAGGCCCTTCTCAATTTTTGTTAGTCTCGTTGCCTTCAATGAAGCAGATCCTTTAACAGCTTCTGTCACTTTGTTCTTGTTCTCCAGGATGGTAGTAGCTATGGTGGAATGGAACATGCCTGGCTGGTGAGCAGTAACCATCATTAATTTTCTACCTTCATAGTCTTTAATCATTTAAATTTTGTTTCCAGGTTACTCACTAGATGTGGCCTCCTACTGGCAACATTAGCAGTTGATTTTGTACTCTTAGGGGCCATAACTAGCAAAACAACATGAAATTAAATCAAATACCAGAGAAAATGATACTGTTAAGAGATGTGAACATAAGATACATGAGACTGCTGCTGGCATAATATGGCATATTGTTTTATAGTAATTTTTTATAAGTAGAAACAGTATACTCTAAAATAATGATTAGAATATAATTTAGTAAATACATAGACCAGTAACATAGTTATTTATTGTTATTATCAGTATTATGTGTTGTACATAATTGCATGTGCTATACTTTGATACAACTGGCAGCACAGTAGGTTTGTTTTCCACAAACACACGTTATTCATTGCACTACAACATTATGATGGATATGACATCATGCACTAGGCAATAAGAATTTTTTTAGTTCCATTATAGTTTCATGGGGCAACCATTAGATATGTGATCTGTTGTTGACTGAAATGTCATTATGCATTGCCTGACCTTATTTAAGTCACACATTTTCAGGAGAGTGGGAAGTTTAATATCTTACCATCTCATTTCAAGGCCAGGCATAAAAGGTGATGTCCCTAAGAGAAGGTTTATGTTTGGTTACTTCTTTTTTTACTTCTTTTTATTTTTTGGATTTTTTTTCTCTTTAAAAAAGATTAATTAAATTTACTGAGGTAATATTGGTTAATAAAATTATATAGGCTTAATGGGTACAATTCTATAATACATCATCTCTACATTGTATTGTGTGCTCACCACCCCAAGTCAAGCTTTATTCCATCACCATTTATCCCTCCTTTACCCTCTCTTACCTCCCCCCACACCCCTTTCTTTCTTTCTATTTTTTGGATTCTCTAACTGGTGGACTTCTGATGTTTTTGTGAAGTCAGTATAGAAACTGATTAAAGGGAATTTTTATGAGTTTATATGAGTTAAGCAGACATACAATTCACAAACTAGATTTCTTATTATAGTTATATTTTAAGAAAATATTATGAAAGTAATGCAAATTCAATTGAAATTTCAAGCAATAAAAAGCTGTGTAAAGCAAAATAAAAAGCAAAATTAACCTCACCTCTACCTTTTTTAACATACTACCTGTTAATGGTTTCCACTATTGATAATTTTATTTACTCTAATAACACTTTCTATATAAATATAAACACATATACAGTGCTAAAATGCTCATTATTTCTCTTCATATTATTTCTCTGTGTATTTTTATGCAGAAATATCTATAATGCATACATAATAGCACTACTGAATTATATACCTGCTAGAGTTGCATAATGCAGGTACATGATTTTACTTATAGATATAAAATGATTTTCATTGAAAAAAAAACAATATCAATATACCCCTTTCATGTCAGTAAACATAAATCTATATTATTACTTTTAATTTTTGTAGGGTATTTCATAAAATGGATGTATCACCATTTAACTATTCTCATTTTCTCAATGTAGTACACATTTAGGTTGTTTAAAAAGTGTTTATATTAAAAATAACGATAATACCTTGATATTCTTAAGAATGTTTTCCTCGTTGAAAAACAAAAACATTAATTTAATATAAGCCCTACTGAGAAATATATAAATTAGGTGACATTCAAATATTATTATGCAAATAAAAATTCTAACACTGTTATTTACTTACAGTTATTAGAAACTCAAAAACAGAGATAACAATAGAAATTATCAAATATGAAAATTTTAAAATAAAGATATAAAATTAGCTTTTTATTATTTTCTACTGAAGTCACAATCACATTTTTAATTATTTGAAAATTATATTGTATATGCATATGGTTTTCTGTTCATTTATCTATTCAGTCATAGCTTCCATGCAACATTAACACATACCACACACACAGAGACACACATGTGCACACACAAGTGGCTGGGGAGAGATTAACCAAAGAACTTATATGCATACTGATAGCCTGGTGCACGGATTTGTGCACATTGAAAGGAAATTAATTAGAAGAAATATTTTAATATCGCTATTTGCCCTTTCTCTATAATAGAAGTGTCAGAGATGAAAGAAAATTAGTAAAATGTTTATGAAAATAATATATAAATTGGTTAATAAATAAACAATAACAACATGACATAACAACAAAGACATGACATAAAAACAACAGAAACATGATAAAAAACAAAAAACATGATATAAAAACAATATTGATAAAAACAATACCTGATAAATTGATTAAACTTATTCTAATATCTCCCTATATATCACATTAAGAGTAAAAATACTCAATACATTCTGTTGATGACGCTGGCTTCTTTTGGCTTCAGAGGTACTTTGTGCCAATTGGTCTTCAGACATATTCTGTTGATGCTGTCACTTTCTTTCGGCTTCAGAATGTCAACAAAAACAACCAAATTCACGATTGAAAATGATAGATCGAAACACATGCGTGTAATTAGCTCCAGCGAGAGCTTTATATGTATCATGCATGTATGAGTCAATGTTTATTTTTAAATTGTCAGTGCGTGTCATATGTACCATCTGGTGGGTCAGTCAGATGGACCGACCATATGTAGTCTTTATATATATAGACTAGAAGCCTGGTGCATGAAATACATTCATGGTGGGGGGGGAGCGGGGTTTCCTCAGCCCAGCCTGCACCCTGTCCCAATCTGGGATCCCTCGGGGGATGTCTGACTGCCGTTTTAGGCCTGACCCCACAGGGATCCCTGCTGTAGGATCGGGCCTTAACGGGCAGTTGGACATCCCTCTTGCAATCTGGGACTGCTGGCTCCTAACTGCTTGCCTGCCTGCCTGATTGACCCTAACCACTCTTCCTGCCTTCCTGATGCCCCTAATCACTCACCTGCCTGCCTGATCTCCCCTAACCACTTGTCTGACTGCCTGATTGCTCCTAACCACTCTGCCTGCCTGATCGCCACTAACTGCTCGCCTGCCTGCCTGATTGCCCCTAACTGCTCGCCTGCCTGCCTGATTGCCCCTAGCCGCCTCTGCTTTGGCCCCTGCCAAGGGTGGCTTCATCCAGAAGGACGACCGGAATGACATCTAGAAGGTTGTTCAGCTGTCTGGTCTAATTAGCATATTACACTTTTATATATAGACTAGAGGCCCGGTGCACAAAAATTTGTGCACTTGGGAGGGGAGGGGGGTCCCTCAGCCCGGCCTGTGCCCTCTTGCAGTCTGGGACCCCTCAGGAGATAATGACCTGCTGGCTTAGGCCTGCTCCTGGGTGGCAGAGGGCAGGCCCAATCCCTAGGTGCAGCCCCTGGTCGGGCTCAGAGCAGGGCCAATTGGGGAGTTGGGGCGCTGCCCCCTGTCATGCACAGAGCAGG
>NW_005365553.1:354908-373045 GCF_000412655.1 Myotis brandtii | reverse complement strand
TGCCTGGCTGCCGGCCGCCATCTTGGCTGACAGTTAATTTGCATAAGGATATGCTGATTAGCCAATGGGAAGGGTAGCAGTCGTACGCTAATTACCATGTTTCTCTTTTATTAGTGTAGATATGCACAACCCATGGACACAGACAATAGTGATGTGAAGACAGCAGGAGGGAGGCGGTTCAATGGGAAAAAAACTGGAACATCTGTAATACTTTCAACAATAAAGACTGATTTTTAAAAATACAGTGTATCATTTAAAAGTGATATTTCTTTGATATGCCTTATCTGATATATCACTTATTGGGATGACATCCTATATAATAAAAGGCTAATATGCAAATAGACTGAACAGCAGAACAACTGAACAACTTAACACCTGGTTGCTATGATGTGCGCTGACCACAAGGGAGGCACATGTGGAACATGGCGGGCATCGGTAGCAGGCAGCAGAGTGTGGGACATGGCAAGCGTAGGCTGTGGTGGGATGGTAGAACAGGTGAGTGGGGGCACCAGACCAAGGCAGGGCACTGGTCGCTATCATCTGGTGGTTACTGAAAATTCTTTGCTCCCATGCGCCACGGTCCCCCCCACTCCTGGGTGCTCGCACCCACTGCTTGAGCCAGTACCACTGCTCCTACCCAGTGCCTGGTGCCAGCCCCAATCCCTCGATGCCATCAGTGGGTGCAAGTGGCAGCTGCCGGCCCCAATCACCACTTAGGGCTTCTCCACCTCCCCCTGCTCCTGAGGGGCGATCAGGGCAGCAGCCACTGCTCTCATCCCCTGCTGGCTATGGCTCTGCTCGCACCTGCTGCTGGCCAGAACCGCTGCTCATGCTGGCCCTGCTTGCACCCACTGTTGGCGCTGACTCCAATTGGTCCATGCTGTCAGCAGATGCAAGCGGGGCCGGCACTGTCAGCATGTGGGAGCAGCGGGGCTGTGGTGGGAGGGGCCGGGCAAGGGCGTGGAGGATGTGCTGAGACCCGCCCCTGTGCCCACCGCAGCCTCACAGCCCACAGTTCCTTCCTTTCAAGGTGCATGAATTCATGCACTGGGCCCCTAGTTGGATAATAAAATTATATAGGCTTAATGGGCACAATTCTATAATATCTGAGGTCTGAGGTTTAGTCTATGATATAGCTGTCCAATTGCAGTTCAGAGAATCTCCATTTGAATAAAAAAAGTAAACACAATCCTTACCTTGTAAATATTCAGAAATTGCATCTCAGAAGAAATTCGCTCCCAGTAAACATTGTTTTTATATGAAAAATGAGGACATAGGAAGTGGCTATTTTCAGAATGATGCAAAACTATGAACACAACTAGAAATAAATTTCAGCTTACTGAGAATTGAAAAGATTTTTTCCCATGCAAATATAACTCGTCTCTGGCAGGAAATTTTATGCTGTGGTTCCTCTTTAACTCCATTCATCTTAATTCTCATTTATAACTACCACTTTTGTTTTTATAAAGGTGGAAATATGAGATTACAATCAAGTAATTATCAATATTTTGCCAGCTATATGTATAAATTATGAAAATCCAAATCATTCTCTGCCAGCCCTGTGATCCTGAATGTCTCAATTTGAAAAGTACAAAGGATTATGGAATTATTTTTCTCATATTTGAGATCCCCAAAAATATAGGTCATAATTAAAGGAGTTTAAGTGATGTTTATTTAGTCAACTTCTTCAACACACTTGTGGTTATTTGGAAACTTCTCAGACATTTCTGGAACAAGGTACTCTAATAAACCTGGTGCCAATTTATCCTAGCCTTGCACTTTAAAAATATTTTTTATTTTAAATTACAGGTGATATACAATATTATATTAGTTTTAGGTGCACAACCCTGTAATTAGACATCTATATAACTTCTGCAGTAATGATCTTGATAAATGAGTACCCATCTGAGAACATATATAGTAATTACAATACTATTAACTATATTCCTTATGCTGTGATTTACATGTCCATGATTCTTCTGTAACTACCAAGTTGTTACTTCCCAATCCCTTCACCTTTTTCAACTATTCCTCCAACCCCACTCCCATCTGGCAACTGTCAAAACAACCCTAGTGCCCATCAGTAGATATGGATAAAAAAGCTGTGGAACATTTATAAAACAGAATAGTATGCAGCTATAAAAAAGAAGGATCTCTTATCCTTTGAGACAGTATAGAAGGACCTGGAGATTATTATGCTAAGCAAAATAAGCCCAGAGAAAGAAGACAAATGTTACATTATCTCACTTACATGTGGAATCTAATTAACAAAATAAACTGATTAACAAAATAGGTCTAGAGCAGTGGTTCTCAACCTGTGGGTTTCGGCCAGACCCTTTCACAGGGGTCGCCTAAGACCATCGGAAAATACATATATAATTACATATTGTTTTTGTGATTAATCACTATGCTTTAATTATGTTCAATTTGTAACAATGAAAATACATCCTGCATATCAGATATTTACATTACGATTCATAACAGTAGCAAAATTACAGTTATGAAGTAGCAATGAAAATAATTTTATGGTTGGGGGTCACCACAACATGAGGAACTGTATTAAAGGGTCGTGGCATTAGGAAGGTTGAGAACCACTGGTCTAGAGACACGGAAGCATGGAACAGACTCACAGACCTCAGAGGGAAGGGGGGAAGAGATTAACCAAATAACTTATATGCATAGCTCATGGACAAAGACAATAGTGCAGTGAAGGACTGGTGTGGGGTGGGAGCCAGGTGGAGGGGGGTTGAGGGAGGGAAAAGAGGGACATCTGCAATATTTCAAAAATAAAAAATAAAATTTTTCTGACCCTAACCAGTTTGGCTCAGATGATAGAGCATTGGCCCATGGACTAAAGGGTTCTGGGTTTGATTCCCATCAAGGGCATGTACCTCAGTTGCAAGCTCAATCCCTGGCTCTAGTCAGGGCGCATGTAGGAGGTAACCAATTGATGTCTCTCTCACATAGATATTTTTCTCTCTCTCCCCCCCTCCCTTTCACTCTCTCCAAAAATCAATGGAAAAATATCCTCGGGTGAGGATTAACCAAAAAAAAATGTTTTCTGTATCTATGAGTCTGTTTCTGTTCTGCTTATTTATTTATTTCTTTATTTATTTCTTTATTTTGTTTTTCAGATTCAACTTATAAATGAAATCATATGGTATTTGTCTCTGTCTGACTTATTTCACTTGGCACAATACACTGTAGGTCCATCCATGTTGTTGCAGATGGCAAGATTTCATTCTTTTTTATGGCTGAGTCATAGTCCATTATATATATGCACCAATTCTTTATCCATTTATCTACTGATGGATACTTAGGTTGCTTCCATATCTTGGTTATTGTAAATAATGTTATAGTAAACATATGGATGTATATGTCTTTTTGATTTAGTGTTTTGGGTTTCTTTGGATAAATATCCAGAAATGGACTTCAAACCCATGTCTTTTAAAACTGCCAATATTTCTTTCAATATTTTAATTTTATTCAAAATTTTATATTTTGAACAGAAAACAAGACAGTAAATTTGAATAATAAAGCATGGTAAATTATAGACTCCTTTTAAAAGAGTTTATTAAATTTGGAGTCCTACAGTTCTGTTGTGATTTTTTTTCAACATTTATATTCTTTCTTACCATTTCATCATCACTCTAAACTTGCTAACCAAAGAAGCATTCCATTTAGTTAAGAGAAGCTTCACTTTAAGTAAGTACTGCACTACCGCATACAACACACATAGAGAAAAGTCATTCTTTATATTTGTAAAACACAATAACTCGGTCTAACCATTTTTGTTTTCTTGTTACATCACCCTTACTGTGATCAACAAAAAGCTAAGTAATAAGCAAGTTTTCTCTTCAGTAGTGTAAAGAATAGAGTGGTCAATTTTGACAGAGACTCGGTATGAAAACTTAATACGATAATTGAAAATAGTTAACTGGACTTGGAAATTAAGGATATATTTGTGCCCTTTAAGAGAATAGTTTCAGGGTAAGTGAATAAGTAGAAACTAGTTGGAGTGAAAATATGGAGTATGAGCAAGGGTTTTTTCAAACCTGGCTATATATTGGAATTGCATGGGGAGTTACAGAAAAAAAGTACCAATACCTGTGTTCTACTCTAGACAAATTCAATCAGAATTTCTGGGGTAGGAGATTGTGTTTCAATATGCTCTCCCAAATCCTAAAGTGATTCTAATATATAATCAGGTTTGAAAACCATTGCATTGATTGTTCTTTTCGGGAGCTTGGCTGAAATAGGAGAAGAAACTGAGAGAAGAAAATAGGAGACATGATAATAGGAATTATGAGAGAGCTAACAGTGTCTGCAAGAAGTTGAAAATAATTGAGATTAAGATTCAGGTTATAGAAGACCTGAAACTATAGAGATCAAAGTCAGTGGTGGAGAAATTATCCCTAAGAAGATAAGGGTGAACAGCTGACTGAAGAAAAAAGATGTGAAAGTCTATAAAATTATAATTCTGTTGTTTTTCTTTTCTATTATTATATAAGGAGATTAAGACAGAAAGTTTAGGAAATTTGACTGATAGCCACAATTTTCCCTAAGATTATTTTTACTGTCTGCAGCAGTAGTGGCAATGATGTGAGGGTTTGGAAGAGATTGATAAAAATTTGAAATAACTTATGCAGGGAAAGGAAAATGATCATGATAGTTTTCTAATTCAATTGGTCTGTCAAATATTGACCAGGTGAGATTTAGAGCATCATAATCTACAAAAAAATATGTTATTTTCCTCAATAGAATTCTGACATCAAGATATAGGAAGAGAGAAAGAGACTAGTTAGAGAGATCCACTACTTGTCGTTATCAGGAAAAATATAAGACATGAAATTTAAGTATTGAGAATACTGGCATGGATTTGCTTGAAAAAGATCATCATTTGAATATGTGAAATATTGAAATTTCAATTTTGAAATAGTTTTGGACGAAGCAATGCCCAGAGTGGCTGTGCACACTATAAACCAAGAAAATGGTCTTATAATGTGAAGTATGAGAGTAAACTAACAAATTTAAATCAAGGAATTTGAAAATTTTCAGTTATGCTTACCAACACGATAAAAGCAAAATTTAGAGGGTAAAGAAGCAGTAAATTTACAATGAGAGAGAGATAAGGATAGGAAGGCAGAGAGAAGGGAAATGGGAGAAATGGGGAGGGAGAAAGATGACAACCTTGGTTCCTGATGTCTCAACTTTCAAATCCCTTCCTTTGATTTTCTGTTTTCAATTCTGGTTCTTTTCCCTCTTTCCTCCTTTCAAAGGTTAATGTTTTCCAAGCTTCTGCTCTTGGCCCCCCCTTCCTTCCTTCCTTCTTTCCTTCCTTCCTTCCTTCCTTCCTTCCTTCCTTCCAAATACATTTTTATTTATTTCAGGCAGAAAGGGAGAGGAAGAGGGAGAGAGAGATGGAAACCTCAATGATGAGAAGTAATCATTGGTTGGCTGCCTCCTGCACTCCCCTTACTGGGGATTAAGCCTGCAACCAGGGCATCTTCTCTGACCAGGAAACAAAAGATGATCTGCTGGTTCATAGGTTGACATTCAACCACTGAGCTACACCATCTGGGCATTTTTTTAAAAAATAGAAACCCTAATGATTCCCTCCTCCCCATATGTGTTCTATTATTATAAATATGTTTCCATAATTCATGTTTTAAATCTAGACTTGTGCTCTCTAGCTTCAGATTTATTTTTCAGTGTCTACCAGCTGATACCATTCAAATCCAGTGTTTCTAACACCACATGTTCATCTAAACTACTTTTCTTCTAGTGTCATGAGGCTCCTCCTGGGATCCCATGGGAATCAATTGGAGAAATTTAAAATTCAGAACTCACTTTCACAGATGTTGATTTAAGTAACCTGGGACACTGCCTGTGTAGTGGGATTCTTAAAATGTTCCATGTGCCTCTAATGCTCAGGCAAGTTTAAAAAACATCATAATGAGTTCCAGTACCAAGGTTCTCAAATCTAGCTTCACATTAGAATTACCAGGGTAGCAATTTATTTTTTTAATCCTTACCTGAAGATATGTTTTTATTGATTTTAGAGAGAGGGAGGGAGAGAGAGAAAGAGAGAGAAAGAAACATCAACGTTGATTGGTTGCCTCCCATATACATTCTGAGCAGGGATTGAACCTGCAACCTAGATATGTGTCCTGAGCAGGAATCTAAATCACAACCTTTTGGTGTTTTGATGTATGGGACGACATTCCAACCAACCGAGTCACCTCACCAGAAGCAATTTTTAAATACCATTCTAGACTCAACCCCTTATCAATTGAATACAAATATCTGAGGTTGAGTTTCAGGCATTAATTTTTTTAAAGCTCCCAGACGATGCTCATGTGTAGCCAATATTGGTAGATATTGCTCTAGTAATTTCAATCTCAATGAATAATATAAAGTTAATAACTTTTACTCATTCAGGCCTGAGAGTCATGATAAAACCCAAATTTATCTTCACTTTCCTCTTATTCCACACTCAATTAAAAACCAAGTTTTGTGCATTCTACCTTTGTAAACGATTCCTTAATAACCTCTCTTCTTGAATATCTAATAGCCAATTTAAGCTTAACATATAAAAAACCAAAATTTTTGTATTGCCAATCAAAACTAGGCTTTCAAAGTTCAGAAGATCACTTTTACATGCTATAGGTTTAAAAAAAAGCACCAATATTGTCATTTGATTACACCTAGCCTATTTTAATTATATTGATTTAAAAAAACATTGTGTGGTAATTTTTTCTTAAGATTTTGTACACATTTTCTCCTTCAGAATAAATTATTAAATAATAATATTTAAGGTTCTGATACCTTGAGTATCTATAATAATCTATAATAATAAAAGCATAATATTCAAGTCGACTGAATGACTGAACAGCTGAACAACCATCCAGATGACCTACAGGGCGACCACGCTATGACTCGCACTGGCGCCAGGCCAGCCAAGACAGGTGCAATGCAATTGGTCAGGGAGCCCACCATCACCCCACGATCACCCCAAAGAGGGAGGCCCAGGCCACCCTCTGCTGGGCGATTGATCAGGGGTCTCTGTGGAACCAGGGAACCAGGGGTGTGTGGCAGTGGACACAGGCAGCACCAGGCCAAGGCAGGTGCAGGCGGGGAGCAGGGCCGCAAAGCAGCTGAGGCCTCAAGGCAGCCAGGGTCGCGAGGCAGCAGAGGCTGTGAGGGCCCTGGCAGCCGGGGCTGGGAGGCAGCTGGGGCTGCAGGGCAGCAGGGGCTGCAGAGGCCCCGGCAGCCAGGGCTGTGAAGGCCTACCTTTGCATGAATTTCATGCATCGGGCCTCTAGTCCTATATAATAAAAGGCTAATATGCAATTGACTGAACGATGGAATGACCAGCAGAATGTCTGGTCGCTATGATGTGCGCTGACCACCAGGAGGCAGACACAATGCAGGAGCTTCCCCCTGGTGGTCAGTGAACTCCCATAGGGGGAGCACCACTCAGACAGAAGCCGGGCACATGCTGGCGAGCGCAGCGGCGGTGGCGGGAGCCTCTCCCACCTCCACAGCAGCGTTAAGGATGTCCGACTGTGAGAAGACACAGGCTGGGCTGAGGCCTCCCTGCCCCGCCCCCCTTCCCCCTAGGAGTGGACGAATTTTGTGCACTGGGCCTCTAGTACTTATATAGAATGACAGAAAGAGTATACTTATATAGAAACTGTTTATGAAAGAAAAGAGCTTATACCTGCTGCTTCATCTGATTGTCATGAGTCAAGGAGAGAAATTTTAAATGCCAATGAATTGTCAAAAGCAATTTGACTCATAGTAAAAAGCAGGAACACATAGTATTACATTGTGAATTGTTTGGAGCTTCCTTGAACTTGAGATGGTTTTATGCCTGCTTACTATTTTTTTAAGTTTAGAGCAATAATAAAAGTTATATTGCCCTCCTTGTTGTTAATATTGGCTCATATAATTTCTGAGTATGCCATTTCTTTGTTCTTCCAACAGAAATGAAAACTTCCTTAACATGAGGTTTTAACACAAGATTGCAATACCTTTTATGCCCTGAGTCACTGAATTCGGTCTGCTCTGATAATATGGTAGCAGTGACATAGGCCACAGTGACTGAGGGAAAGTAAATTGTTAATAAAAGAAATATGTGTGTATTTGTGCAAATATTAGGATCTATCACATCCAATGTTTATTTGGTGGTACTAATACTATGTAATATTACATTTGCTTACCTTTCCATAAATATGTAAATAGGCACAGGGAACGAAAAAAAAGTAAAATATTCTTCCTGTCACAAGTGGCCAAAAATGCCTAATCAAAAAAAAAAGCCTAATCAATATTATTTTTACTGTTTCTCCATCATTTTATATGTTTAGCTTTTAGAAATCTGTCTTTTAAATATACTGTTTTTCTTAATGTGGAGTTAATCAACAAAAAGAGTTCATCCCTTTCATTTCCTCAGCAACGCAGGGTCTGGGAGCCTGAGTTCTAACGAGGCAGCCATTCCAAACACGTACAGACAAAGCAGCGGTCTCCCTGGCAACGCGCACCATGAGAAAGCTCTTAGAATAGTTATTCCCACCCTTACACAGGAGTCCTTTTCATTTCAGCAAAGCTTCCTGTCAGAATGCATTCATCAATGTAATTTACCAACGAAGTCGGAGAGATTAAATCCCTCTCCCACAAGAATTAAAAATATAAAAACTACAACTAAAAATCAACAGCAATGCTGGAACTGTACTTGTATTGTCAAATGATGCTTCAAAGGAATTTAAGGACATCATAAGATTCCTAAATTCTGTTAACATCATTTGGAACCTGAGACTAATTTTCATTTTATTTGTGTCTGAGGACATAGAAGGTAGATGTGTCGGGAGGAGGGGCAGGTGCATTTAATTACTATCTTTAAAAGTATCCTTTATGATCCCAAATTTTTATTAAATCGTAAAATTCTGTAAAAAATGAAATTGCTATATGTATCAAATTAAGATTTATGATACCTTTCAGAAACTTTAAACTTGTGTTAGTGATATTTACCAAAAAAGAAGAAAAAATTCTGAAAAGGTGATATCTTTTCAACTGATGGAATTAAGTGAAAGATTTTTGAATGAGGTACTTGAACTTACTTTCCATCCATGTATGCAATATTAAAAGGCACAAAGAACAGGAAGCATCGTGTGTTATGTAGCATCCCAAAGAAATAGAAAAAAACACACATCTGGAAATAAAAGTTGTTCAGTTGAAAGAATGGCCCTTGCCCTTCTTTCAGTTGAAAGAATAAAACAATTGCAACACTCTGATTTCTTGCTGGGAAAAAAATTTCTTAGTTTAAAATACATTATATATAATACAAAATGAGAACAACACACCTTCATCAATTTTTCAAAATGTTTCCCACCCAACAGATACAGTTTATGATGTTAGTGATTTCCTCTGGACTCTTCACTGAGCATATATCTAAGCCTGTTTTCTCAGCCAGCATGCTGCAGCAAGGGAACATTCATGTTGCCCAGGGCTATGTCTTTAAAACAGCATCAAAATTACTTTCTGGTAGATTAGGCTGTGTTTTAATCCTGAGAAAAGTCTATCTCGCCTTCATTTTTGAACCCCACCACACTTAGCCTCATATTAGCATTCCAAGGTCAAAGCTACCATTGCAAAATAAAACACACACACAAACACACATGGTTTTTTAAGAGACAAGAAAAAGAAATTTACATTGATAGAGAAAGCAGTGCATTCCCACTACTTTTTTCACCTGAAGATTGAAAAGGAAACTCATTTCAGTTTGTAACATTGCAAGGATTGCTGCAGACACAAAATGAATCAAGTCTCCCTTCAGATTATGTGGGTGGTATTTCTTCTCTTCCCTAGTGTAATAACTCTTTGCTTACAGCTGTGGCGTCCAAACTCAAATATTGTCTTTTACAGAATGGTTTTGAAATGTGGATCCCCATTTTACTGCTGTTTGTGGATAATACAATCACAAATTTCATTAAGTATCAAAAAGAATGTGGAATAAAATATCAGTGTGAAAGTAGTAACAATTTAGGATACAATAGATGAGAATCTTATTCAATGAATATTCATCAATTACTTAGACTTTGCATATTATGTATAGGCTTCAGGGAGAGAATGTAGTCTGTGTGTTGAAATCTCGAACTTTATTGCTTCCTACTGCTTTATTTTTTCAACATAGGGAGAGATTCACATTGCCAAATACAGAGAACATATTTTTAAATGTTAAATCTGTGTTGTAGTCTAACCAATCTGTATTTATAATTTATATTATCAAACCATTTAAGAAAAGATAAAACACAAAGCTTTAGTTCATTTGTTTATTCCATTCCTTTTTTAAAAATAGACATTTGCAATTTTTTGTTTACAAGAGGATATATATAATTCACATACTTCCATAAAATAAAGTTCTCTACAATTAAACCTACAGTGCAAAACATCAGCTGAAAATTACTTATAAAACTTCCAATTACAGTTTTACTACTTTAGGTATTCTTTTCGCAGTTGAGAAATATAATGCAAATAAAAGTTGAGTGTGCTTCTTTGCCTCCAACTATAACATAAAGTTGATCTTCCATGTCATGTTTCTTAAAAGCAACTCTGAAATAAGTTTCATCCAGAGCCTCTGAATTATTCTCTTTCCCTAATGGTTTGTATTTTTCTCCAGCAGAATGGCTGGGAAAGCCCTACTGCACTTCATCTAATTAGGGATTTTTTAGAGAGGTTACCTGGTTCTCACTAATTGACTAAAAACCGGTATCATCTCCAGAGGTATAGAGACAAACCAAAAACTAATAAAAAAAAAAAAAAGAAAAAGAAAAAGGATGATCCCTTTTAAAGTTCCAGAAATGAACGTAAGTGTTCATATTCTGGTACATTAACAGTTTGTTCCAGTACATTGATATTTTATGTGGAAGCCCTACTCTGCAATTAATATGCCTGATGCAAATTGAAAAACCCATAATCTATCCTTCTCTGTTGGAATGTAAGAGTATATTATTATTGAGAAGCTACAGGATACCAGAGCCATTTTTTAAACTTGAGTGCTCATTACCTTAAATCTGCATATAAAACAGTTTTGCATTCAGACGAGGTAATACATAACAGAATATATTGTGGCGCACATAAAAAAAAAAAAAGTGTTCCAAATAAAAACGACCTGTGGGCTTCCTTTGTAGGAGAAATTTATGCCTTTCCAGGCTTTAGGGATTAATGATAGCTAGCAGCGATGGAGGAGGGATGAACATTAAAATACTGTGCCTAACTTTCCTGACTGCCCCAAGGCTACAGGACATACTGAATTGTCTAAATCTCTTTAAAGATAAGAACTAGGTATTTATCATTAAGCAAATAGGTATTTGGGGATTGCGTCTGATTTTGTCACATTGTATTCAGAATATTTCTTATAGTTTTAAAGGAGAAAAGACAACCTGAATGGAATTAGGAGAGAAGGAAGAAATCCTTTGTTTCCAACAGCTCAGAGATTCTCTTTCTTGCACCTTGTTTCCAAAAGTATGCATACAGTGGTCCACAGGACATACAATTCTGCTATAGTCTAATATAATTGGCAAAGTGCAAGAAATGAATGAAAGTTTTGTTGTAACTATGTTTAAGGGAATATTAACCACACGTCACTGAAGAGATTCAAGTATAATATGTTCTCAAAAATTAAAAGAGCCCATGGATACAGGTTTTTTGGTGGTTTTTTTTCCCCTTCATGGATCTTTCCTGAATCTGTTCAGTTCACTTGATTCCTGTTTTGTTTTGTTTTTTTTAAAATATATTTTATTGATTTTTTACAGAGAGGAAGGGAGAGAGATAGAGAGTTAGAAACATCGATGAGAGAGAAACATCGATCAGCTGCCTCCTACACATCTCCCACTGGGGATGTGCCCGCAACCCAGGTACATGCCCTTGACCGGAATCGAACCTGGGACCTTTCAGTCCGGAGGCCGATGCTCTATCCACTGAGCCAAACCGGTTTCGGCCTGTTTATTTTAATTCACTTGAAACCTGTTCAAACATTTAGTTGCATCACCACCATCTGAGATCAGGGCCGATAGAATTTTGTCACTTGCTTGGACCCCTCTTCTTAATTCTCTTTTCTCCATCACTAAGGGCATTCAGTGCTTTCTACTGGCAGTTGTCTGTATAATTGTTTTCTTTCACTTACCAAGAGATAACATTCTTAAAGCAAGAATCTATGTGATATGGCCTGTATCTTCCAAAACAAGTAGTCACATTGATTATCACATGATTCACACACAATACATTTCAGTTGAAAAAAATAGCTTTACATCTTGGAGCATGCATTTTATCTCCAGAACAAAAAAAGGAATACATTACGACACTTCGGACTATCATATGATAATCTTCATGAGCAAGTGTAGTTTTTACCTGCAGCTATTCTCATGTAGTAGACTAGGACAAAAAATCAGCTCAAGCCTTCGAGAATATCAGAAAAAAGAGACTTTTTGGGAACTATGTAAAATCAAATAACTTTATTTTACTGATACAGAAATTTACATCTGTAAAGACCGTCAATGTGGTCAAGATCACATGATAAGTTAATTGTGGAATCAAATTTCTTTATTCTCATTGCAATGTTTTGTGTGTTTGTTTGTTTTTAAAAAAACAAACAAACAAACACATTTCTATTGATTTCAGAGAGGAAGGGAGAGGGAAAGAGAGATAGAAACATCAATGATGAAAGAGAATCATTGATGGGCTGCCTCCTGCATGCCCCCTACTCAGGATCAAGCCTGTAACTCAGGCATGTGCCCTGACAGGGAATGGAACCCTAACCTCCTGATTCATAGATCAAAGCTCACCCACTGAGCCGCAGCCGGGCACAATTCATTTTTTTATTTTATAATGATGCTACTACCAGAAAATATATATACTAGGTAGTATTAGTGCAATTTCACATTCATTCAAAAGGTCAGGCAAATACAAACACACACACACACACACACACATACTGTGGCTTAATAAAATAGGTCTGGGTGGTTAACATATTTTCCACTAGTGCAAATGTCTCAAGAGGGCTAAAGAGATATTTACATGAAAGCTCCTTTGATAAAGTTCATGTTCCTCAAAGTGACTAATACATAATCATTACTCAAAATATATGTAAGGAAGAAAGTGAAAATGAGAATACAAAAGTTGAGAAAAAAATAATAAGAGGGGAAAGATTTTTCCACAGATAAAATTAATTGCATATGTATTTGTGATCAGAGAATAAAATTGACTGTCATGTGATTTAACTCATGCTAGAATGACTTTCACAATGAAAACTGTCTTTTAATGGCCTTCCACAATGTTTGACATTTTCCCTATTAAAACAAAACCTTTGGCTTAAGATACTGCATCTTATGACATCTTTGTTTAAAATAAAGTAAAATTAAAGGAGGAAGGTAGATAATATACCAACTCTGCAGGGAATTGCAAAGAATTGGGGTAGAAGAAAGGAAACTGGAAATAGTTGTCTTGAAGTACAGCTAAATCATTTAACTTAGACATAAAGAGAAGAATTCTGATGTAAATGACATTACCTAGAACACCAGGGGAAGTTGTGAAATTGCCTTCCTATGACAATTTTAAGAATAGTACAGCTTGCAGCTGGCTAGGTTGATAAAGATAAAGATGTGGGCAAGATAAATCCTTAATGACAAATCCAAACATTAAATTGTTCTTTCCAATGGGATGATTCGTTTTTTATACCGGTAATTATTTTGTATATTTCATGAAATTGTTTTCAAAAAGTCTGTGAATATCATGAGTATAGTTTTAAAGGCAAGTAATGTTTTCCATAGCATTATAAAAGTTACTTGCAACAACCAAGCTGGACTGGTGCCATAATGGAAAAACTTGTACTCTTTTATTATTAAAAGTTGATATAAATTAGCATATGAATATATATGCATAATTCACTAGCACAGAATGCAAATAAATAAGGGAGGGAGTTTGAAATGATGAATAGCTGTTCGTTTTTAATTTGTTGGGGTAACATTGGTTAATAATATTTTTTAAGTTTCAAGTGTACAATTCTGTAATATATCATCTGTACATCACATTATGTGCTTACCATCCAAAGTCTAGTTCCTGTTGCCATATATTTGACCTCCTTTACCCTCTTCATCTTCCCTGAAATGAAATCCCCTTTCTCCCTGATAATTACTGTACTGTTGTCTATGTCTATGAGTGAAACAAGTGAAATATAAAATGCAGTACATAAAGAGAAAGATTGGTGAATTAAAACAGAATAGAAAATCCAGAAACAGGTAAATAGTAAATCTCAAATCAGTGAGAGAAAATGAGTTACCATTGTGTGGAAAAATAATGTGAGTGGACCCATACCTTTTATTGCTTATATAAAATTATTTATAATGTTTTTTAACATTAAATATAGAAAAATAAAGCCATAAAGGTCTAGAAGAAAACATCAGAAATTTCCTTTTTAACCTGGAAGCGGTTAGGGTCTATCATTATGTCTAGAAATCTAAAAGCCATAGATAAAAAAAAATAGAAATATGTAAATACATTAAAAATAAATTTATTCATAGAAGAGCAATGCTATAAACACAGTGAGACTACAATATTGAGAAACATTTTCTCTTTATCATATCTAATAAAGAGGGAATATGCTAATTGACCCTCATGCTGTCGTAAAGATGGTGGCGCCCACAGCCAATAAGGAGGGAATATGCTAATTGACTGCCCTGCCCTCAAAGATGGTGGCACCTACAGCCAATAAGGAGGGAATATGCTAATTTACTGCCCCGCCCTCAAACATGGCGGCACCCAAAGCCACAAGATGTCTGGCAGGGGAGGGCAGTTGTGGACAATCAGGCCTGCAGGGGAGGGCAATTGGGGGGGACCAGGCCTGTAGGGGAGGGCAGTTGGAGTCTACCAGGTCAGCAAGGGAGGGAAGTTAGGGGCATCCAGGCTGGCAGGGGAGGGCAGTTAGGGGTGACCAGGCCAGCAGGGGAGGGTAGTTAGGGGCAACTGGGCCTGCAGGGGAGGGCAGTTAGGGGAGATCGGGCCTGCAGGGGAGTGGTTAGTGGGTGATTAGGCTGGCAAGCAGAAGTGGTTAGGGGCAATCAGGCAGGCAAGCGAGCAGTTGGGAGCCAGAGGTCCCATATTGTGAGAGGGATCCCAGATTGGAGAAGGTGCAGGCTGGGCTGAGGGACACCTCCCCCCAGTGCATGAATTTCGTGCACTGGGCCTCTAGTCCTATATAATAAAGAGGTAAGATGCAAATTGACTGTCATGCCCTCACAAAAGATGGCCGCCCCTGTGTGGGCACAAGATAGCCACCCCCATGTGGGCAAAAGTGGCCACCACAAGATGGCCAGCAGGGGAGGGCAGCTGTGGGTGATCAGGCCAGCAGGGGAGGGCAGTTGGGGGTAACCAGGTCTGCAGGGGAGGGCAGTTGGAGATGACTGGGCCTGCAGGGGAGGGAGGAAAGTTGGGAGGGACCAGGCCTGCAGGGGAGGGCAGTTAGGGGTAACCAGGCCTGCAGGGGAGGGCAGTTAGGGGTGACCAGGCTGACAAGGTGGGGGGACCAGGCTTGCAGGGGAGGGCAGTTAGGGGCAACCAGGCTGGCAGGGGAGGGAAGTTTGGGGTGACTGGGCCGGCAGGAGTGGGCAGTTGGGGCAACTGGGCCAGCAGGAGTGGGCAGCTGGGGCAACTGGGCCAGCAGGAGTGGGCAATTGGGGCAACTGGGCCAGCAGGGGAGGGCAGTTGGGGGCGACCAGGCCAGCAGGGGAGGGCAGTTGAGGGCGATTGGGCTGGCAGGGGAGCAGTTAGACGTCGATCAGGCTGGCCGGAGAGTGGTTAGGGGTGATTAGGCTGGCAGACAGAAGCAGTTAGGGGCAATCAGGCAGGCAGGCAGGCGAGCAGTTAGGAGCCAGTGGTCCCAGATTGTGAGAGGGATGTCCGACTGCCGGTTTAGGCCCGATCCCACAGGTATCGGACCTAAACCAGCAGTTGAACATCCCCTGAGGCATCCCAGATTGGAGAGGGTGCAGGCTGTGCTGAGGGACAACCCCCCCCCCCGTGCAGAATTTTGTGCACCGGGCCTCTAGTATAGTATAATTTCTATGGTATTTGAAGTTTTTGAAGAAATATATTAGCAAAATATTCTGGCTCAAAAGAAAAATAGGCAAGTGTAACAAACAATTCATAAAAAAGTAAATGCAAGTGATCTTTAACCATGTGAAAAATATTTCAGTTCAGTCATAATAAGAAAACTGTAATAAAAACTATACTTTGATAATATTCTTTCACCAATCAGAATGATATATCATTTGATAACACCAACTTCTACAACATATAGAGAAACAGGTGCTCCCTTCCATGCAAACCATGGTTGGAATATAAATTGGTATATATATTTGATGGCAATATCTACCAAAATGGAAAATTCATAAATGCATTTACAATTAATTGCACCTTAGGTAAGTTATCCTAAATAACTACTTACATATGAAATGACTTATTTATAAATGTGTTCATTGGAGAAAAATAAATATTAGCTAAATTCTCGAAACAATAAGATCATCAATACAGTTTTACTTAGGTAAATGACACTTCTCTTTGATGAAATATTCTGTAGCTATAAAAAGTAATGAGAAGTCTGCCGAAACCAGTTTGGCTCAGTGGATAGAGCGTCGGCCTGCGGACTGAAGGGTCCCGGGTTCGATTTCGGTCAAGGGCATGTACCTTGGTTGCAGGCACATCCCCAGTGGGGGGTGTGCAGAGGGCGGCTGATCGATGTTTCTCTCTCATCGATGTTTCTAACTCTCTATCTCTCTCCCTTCCTCTCTGTAAAAAATCAATAAAATATCTTTAAAAAAAAAAAAAAAGTAATGAGAAGTCTCTCTAGATATATTAACATGGAAAGCCCTTCAAGAAATATTTTAATGAAAAAAGGCAAGGTACAAAAAGGACATATACCATGCTGACAAAGAAGGGAAATTAATTATTTATATTATTATGTCTTGTATGTGCACAGAGCACTTAGGACACCAAGAATAGCATTCAGTCATGATAACAGATGAGAACTGGACAGACAAGATAGAATAGAATGGAGAGTTTTTATAGTTTTGAATCATCTATAATGATAAAAGCATAATATGCAAATTGACCGAATGGCCGAACAGTGGAACGAATGTCCAGACAACCATGCTATGACACCCACTGGCACCAGGCCATCCAAGGCGGGTGTGATGTGATTGGTCAGGGGCCCGGCCATCACCCCATGATCACCCCGCAGAGGGAGGCCCAGGCCACTGGCTGGCGGGTCAATCGATGGGGGGCTCCGCGGAACCAGGGAGCAGGGTGTGTGTGACGATGGACTCCAGGACAAGGTGGGTGCGGGCAGGGGGCAGGGCTGCGGGGCCGTGAGGCAACTGGGCTGAGAAGGCTTACCCTTGCATGAATTTCATGCATTGGGCCTCTAGTGTAAATATATTACCTCCTCAAAAATTAAAATAATGTTCACTTGTTCCCCTGTACCTAATAATATCCAAGTTATTTAGCATAATAAATAATATCCAAATTATTTAGCATAATAAATAATATACAAATTATTTGTAGCCCTTCACAATTGTTCTAGCACTATTTCTTCTCTCACCCATGCTAACCCACCTAGTCTTCAGACTCTTCAATACCTTAAATTTGCCTAGCATTTTTCTACCTAAGTGACTTTGCACAAATATTTCTTTCAATATCTCCTCCTTCTATTATCACCTGTAGAAACCCTACATATATATCATGACACATCTCAAATGACAGCTCTTTCAAAATGCTTTCTCTGATCACCCAAGTAGAAATGATATTTTTGCCTCATAAAAATCCCTAGTGCACTGTACACTCTTCTACACATAAGACATATTCTTCTTATCTATGAGATCTGTCTTTGAAAGTCCTTAAGACCCAGGATGCTTTTCATCCATCTTTTTCAAATTACTATGTGCAGGATACTATGCTAAACATCACATTTTCTTAAAAGTTTTAGCTTAATGAGTAAAAAATAATTTTAAATGAAATGGTAAATTGTTCCAAATTATACATTAAAAAATAGCATCAGTGGTATTTCCACCAATAAAACAGTTGAGAGC
>NW_005365553.1:348342-354220 GCF_000412655.1 Myotis brandtii | reverse complement strand
TTTTTTTTTTTTTTTGATGGACACTAAGGTTGCTTCCATATCTTGGCTATAGTAAACAATGCTGCAATATCATAGGGTGCATATTTTTTTTTAATTCTTGTTTTCATTTTATCAGATAAATCCTAGACGTGGAATCACTGGGTTATAGAGTAGTTCTATTTTTAATTTTTTGAAGAATTTTTATACTGTTTTCCATAGTGACTACATTAATTTATATTCCCACAAAAAGCAAGAGGTTTGCTTTTTCTCCACATTCTCATGAGCACTTGTTATTTGTTGTCCTTTTTATAATAGCCATTCTGACAGGTGTAAGGTGATAGCTCATTATGGTTTTGATTTCTATTTCCTCAATGATTAGTGATGTGGAGCATCTTTTCCTGTGTTGGTTGGCCATCTGTATGTCTTCTTTGGAGAAATGTCCATTCAGATCCTCTGGACATTTTTTAATTGAATTGTTTGTTGTTGTTTTGATGTTGAGGTATATGAGTTTTTTATATATTTTTATTATTAACCCATTATCAGATATGCCATTTGAAGATACTGTCTTTTCTCCATTATATACTTTTGCCTCTTTTTTCATAGATATTGACCATATAAGCATGAACTTGTTTCTAGGCTCTCTGTTCTGTTCCACTGATCATTGTCTGTTTTAGTGTCAGTACCATACTGTTTTGATTACTATAGCTTTGTATTATACTTTGAAACCAGGGAGTATGGTATCTCCAACTTTGTTCTTTCTCAAGATTGCTTTGGCCTTAGGAAGTTTTAATGTAACTGTATATGACAGTATATTATTACATATAAACCATTAGATAAATAGAAAACATTTTTAGAAATGTGTCTATTATTATGAACTCACACGATGAAGTTGAAAGAAAATACTTAGAAGTTGTGGTGTATATGTACTTATTTTTCTGAAAACTGAAAACCCAGATAAAAAGGTTAATCTTTGGGATTAGTATGGAATATAAGGTATCTTACATTCAGAAAAGAAATCAGAATACAACATTGTAAGTTCATTTGCTTCCAAAATTTTGGATCATTACATATAGGGGATCCTCTCACTCTCTAGGGCAGCAGTTCTCAACCTGTGGGTCACGACCCCTTTGGCAGTCAAACGACCCTTTCACAGGGGTCGCCTAAGACCATCCTGCATATCAGATATTTACATTACGATTCATAACAGTAGCAACATTGCAGTTATGAAGTAGCAACGAAAATAATTTTATGGTTGGGTCACGACATGAGGAACTGTATTTAAAGGGCCAGAAGGTTGAGAACCACTGCTCTAGGGCCTTGTATTCTTTTTCTTAAAGAGGGATCCCACATTTTGTAACTTCAACAATTCGCACAAAGGCTAGATCTGTTCCCTTTACAAATGGTTTAGAGAAAGACAAGTACCTTATGATTTCACTCATATGTAGAAGTTAATGAAGAAACTGATCTACCAAGCAAAATAGAGACAGACTCATAGAAAGCAGGCAGACAGCTCTGGGGGTTGGCGTAGGGTTGGGGTGGAGGGATTGAGCAAAATAAAAAATAAAAAAAGAGAGAACTCATGGACAGGGACAACAGTGTGGTGATTGTGGTGTAAGAGGGCATAGAGGGGATAAATGGTGATGGAAAAATTAAATTAAATTAAAAAAAATAAAAATGGATGAGATAAAATTTAATTGGAAAACCAGAAGTGGGGCAGTCCTAAAATGAAATGAATATATGGCAAAAGTCCCCAATTCACATATTCTCTTCTTCTGGTGGAAATGGAGATAGAAACCAAAAAGATGTTTTGCAACATAAAACACAATAAATGCACATTATATCTGAATCTACATTATACCTCATAGACTGATTTTCAGAGGACAAGAAACATATCTACTGCCTACCAAGTGCTTAGCAAAAAGTCTGGCATATAGTAGCCGAACAATAAATATTTATAAAATTGATGAATTATCATTTCTCTGGCCCACCATTACCCTGTATATGGAAAATCTATAAAATGCCACTGAGTCTAGTAAATCCTTACATCTTCCTAGGACAGAAAATAAAGATTACAATGGTAGGAGGCTCAGTCCTGGCTGGTTTTTCTCAGTGGTTAGAGTGCTGGCTTATAGACTTAAGGGCTGTGAGTTCGATTCCTGGTCAAGGGCACATACCTTGGTTGCAGGTTCCCCAGTTTCGGTAGGGGTGCGTACAGGAGGCAACCAATCTATGTGTCTATCTCATGTCAATATTTCTCTCTCTCTATCCCTCCTCCCTCTGTTCTACTCTCTGTAGAAATCAATGGGAAAAAATATCCTCAGGTGAGGATTAAAAAGAAAAAACTAATGATAGGAGGCTCTGTGATTCTCCATAAGTGATAAGGAACTCAAAGAGACAGAAGAGCAAATCTGGAAGACTCTATGATACTCTTTTTCAAATAATTCTTATTCATAATTAACTGCTTATTAAAAAGATTCCAGGGCTTAACTTCTTCTGAGGCTTTTATATTTCTTTTTCTACAATAAATGCGAAATTATTCACTCTTGATTTGAGCACATGTCAAAAAGCAATGAAAGGACCTAAATGAACAGTTACATTTCAGTTGTGGCCTCTATATAGTTAATAGTTAGCATAATTCTCAAAGTTTTGGTCCCAAGATGCTCATGCAAGTTTACCCTTTGCCGACCTCTTACAATCCTTCTGTCAGCATTTTGAATGTTACTGATTCTATGAGTAATATTTGCAATAGAGATCAAGCAGGCCAATAATTTCAGTGTACCCTCTCACTCATGAATTTCCCTTTTTTTCTGGCTTTTTGCCATGAGTTCACATGTCATGGCGTCTATATCCCAAACTGCAGCAAGCAAAATCCAATCCTGAGTAAAGGAGAAAAGCAAATCCTACAGGACTATTGCTAGCTTGTTTACATTATAGGTCTAGAAGCTGATATAACAGGAAGCGTAAATAAAAGGAAGTCTAGCAATGCTTTTTTTTTCTGGGGCTTATTCCTATTGCTTATTCCATCTATTGACTTGTTGAAATTGGGGTGGATATGAAGATGCTAAGAGCTCAGGTCAACCTGCTCTACCACATTAGTGATCTGCATAAATACTTCAGATCCTTGTTATTACAGGTTATTATTGCTAATACCACAGAATGCAAACAGAGACCCATGCTGCCTTCACTGTGGACGCACAGCAAACCACTTCCAGGAATGAAGCAAATGCAAATCCTCTTGTTGCTGATCTTCCAGAGTGTAATGGCCTGAAAATCAATGTAGGGCTAGGTTTTCCTGCCTTCTCTAAGCTTTAGTCTGGGGATGATGACAGTAACGAGGGTATTTTATTATGCAGTTAGAGTAACAAAATAAAAACAAAACACAAACACCAAGATATAAAAGATGAATAAAGAAGATATTTGTGGCAGCCTTGCTGTTTGCTTTGGCTTTAAAAATATTTTGATATTTTTCTTGGCAGTTGCAGTCAGCATAGAGTGAAACTTTAATCACATCTGTGCACTGAAACATATTAACAAAGGTGAAATTAATAGATATATTAAGTGAGACATATTTCTATGGCATCATTAATATGCTTCAGAATGTTCTTGTGTCAAGACGTTCCCACTGTCAAAGGCATGAGGAGGTTAAATGGGTCTATGTAGGGTAGTAACCTCAGGAGAAAAAGAACAAAATAATAGAAAATAAGTGGCAACTGTTTTTTTTCGCAATCATTTGTATGATAAGCTTGTAATATGCTGGTTTCAATGCGGAAAGTGTAGGGGGAAAATAAGTATGTGTTCAGCTCATTGCTAGACAAAGCACTAAGCATGTATGTTGTAAAAAATTCAATATACCTTCTTTCCTCTATATCCTCTACAAAAAAAAAAAAAGATTTCACATAAATCAGAGACTTCAGATGTCTTTGTGACTTGAGTACAATTTCCTTTCCCTTTGTTTTCCCTTTTATTTTTGCCTGAGACTTAGAGAGTGCATAATAAAATTGTAAACCAAAGCTTTTTTATGGTTATATTCTAAAACATAAAGAACAGGTAATGATGACATTTCATGAATTTGAAAAACAAACTTTTATAGACAAAATATTTTACTGGATAATAATCCACTTCTGATTGGGAACAATTAATAAGTTTGAATAAATGAAAAGTAGTTTTAACAGTATAACAAAAAGCTTTCATGAATTATCTTATTTACTTCACATACTTAATTACTATAATTTGCACAAAATCTAAATTAGAATGTAATTATTTTCTCTACAAAGGAATCACAATAGAATTTTTTAAAATTAAAAGGGAGAACACATAAAGTTATTCCATGACCATACACCATTATTTTTTCTTTTGGCAGAAAACATTTATATAAGAATATAAATGGTCAAACACTAAGTAACAAAAACAAAAACAATATTAACATTTAAAAACCAAACAAAATTTAAAACAGAAAGGTGGATACAAAGATCAATCATTTTTCTTTATTTATAATTATGGTGCTTTATAATATTTATAAAATGCTTTTATAATCAGTCATTGCCTTTTATTCTCACAGAAATTCTGTGAGCTGGGCAAAGAAGCTGTTTTTGTCTCCATTTTACCTCTATAAAAATGAGTCTCAGAAGAAATGTATTCCCCAGAATTATATAATGATTAAGGGCCAGAGATAGTATTTTCATATTTGATTTTTCCTCCTCAAGTATACTCTTGCTTTTGGGGGTGCTTATTTCATTTCACTGTTCATAACTTTTATATTTGTTTTCTTGTAGCAAAGTAGTTGACAAACTTCATTTTGAGGGAATAGAAATGAGGATCTGAAAACCACCAACTGCTGATATTTGTCACTAGCTGTGTGATATTTCAGAAAAGTGCACTCAGTATATTCATCATAGATTCACCTTAGAGTAGATGGCTATAAATCTTGAATTAATCAATAATTTATTAAATTTTTGAATTTTTAAAATGATTCAAATAAATTTGCATAAGTAGGATTAACTTAAAAGAAAATGGAATGAGAGATTTGGATAGCAGGAAAGTTTTAAAGTAGACTAGGCTAAGCTTTCTCTGATATATTAGAAAACTAAGATGATATATGCTCCTTCCATGAATATAATACTGAAAATGTCACAAAAATACAAGAAAGCTGATGCATCAAATACTAAAAGATATGAGAAGCTCTTGGAATTATTAACTACAGTGACATCTGTGCGTGGTGGATGAAGAACCGAGACAAGCAGAAAATTAGGCTTTAAGGCAGTGGTTCTCAACCTTCCTAATGCCGCGACCCTTTAATACAGTTCCTCATGTTGTGGTGACCCCCAACCATAAAATTATTTTCGTTGCTACTTCATAACTGTAATTTTGCTACTGTTATGAATCGTAATGTAAATATCTGATATGCAGGATGTATTTTCATTGTTACAAATTGAACATAATTAAAGCATAGTGATTAATCACAAAAACAATATGTAATTATATATGTGTTTTCTGTTGGTCTTAGGCGACCCCTGTGAAAGGGTTGCTCGACCCCCAAAGGGGTCGCGACCCACAGGTTGGTGACCCACAGGTTGAGAACCGCTGCTCTAAGGGCACCAAAATAAGCTAAGGCAGGTATTTTTAGTTTTACCAATTTCTTTTCCTTGCATTCATTTTTTCCCCTGCTCATTCAAAAGTTAGAGTACCCATTATGTGCAGAGTATTCTTCTTCTTTTTTTTTTTTTGCTTAAATTATTACAAAGAGTATTACATATTTCTCCTTTTTTTCCCACGCCCTTGACAATCCCCCGGCCTCCCCTACCCCCCAGTGTCTTATGTCCATTGGTTATGCTTATATGCATGCATACAAGTCCTTTGGTTGATCTCTTACCCCCCCGCCTGCCCCCCCACCCTCCCCGGC
>NW_005365553.1:337561-343183 GCF_000412655.1 Myotis brandtii | reverse complement strand
GCACTTCCAGGCCAAAGTTCCTGCAGCGCTGAGGCCCCGGCAAGGGGCGGGTCTATCAGTTAGTTACTCTGGCGCTGCCCGCGAGCCTGCGGGGGGGGGGGATGGGCTCTGTTACTCACGGATCTGCCGCAGGGATTTCTGAACTTTTGGTGTCCGCAGGTCTGTAGCTGTGGTCGCTCTCTGTCCCGCCCTGGCAAGGGGTGGGTCTATCAGTTAGTTACTCTGAAGCTGCCCGCGAGCCTGTGGGAAGGGGGGATGGGCTCTGTTACTCACGGATCTGCCGCAGGGATTTCTGAACTTTTGGTGTCCGCAGGTCTGTAGCTGTGGTCGCAGGTCTCTGTCCCCAGTGGCTGCAGGGTCCTGGTATGCGTCTGAGATCAGACTGGGTGGTGCTGAGGCCAGGATCCTAGTCTCAAGCAGCTCTGTTTCCCAAGATGGCGTCCAGAGTATTCTTCTAAGTGATAGAATACAATAGACTAATTAGAGTGGAAGGGAAGGCAGAGGGAAATAAGAATAGAGATGAGATATTAGGACAAGAAAAAAACAATTAGGTGAAATAAATCCAGAGATATACATTATGATAAGAATGTACTTTAACAAATGCATGACTAAGTCAATTCTTGAATGAATGAATGAATGAATGATTGAATATAGATCAGTAATACTTTATTGGTTACTTCCATGATATACTTCAGGATTTGTGCAATCCCCATAAGCTCCCATTACCCCACTTTTTTTATTCTTGGGAGGTGGACTCATTTCTATTTTATTGAGATAATCCATGAGCATCTATGAGGAGTTCTTTCATATATCTATGTGCAGTTCTTTCCATTTCACATTTTTCTACATTTAGTTATTGTCCATCCTTGAATTTTTAAGAAGCCCATTATTCAGACTAACCTTCTTACCAGATCTTTAAATCTAATCTACTTCTTTCATCTCTAGCACCATATTTTTGCCTAACAACTTCAAGCTGCTAATCTTCTGTGGTTCTTTCTTTACTAACTGCAGGCATATGTATGTCTAACATGAAAGACTTTAGTTGATATGGCTACCATTTCATCTTACATTAAAAATAGTTCCTCTTGCCTGGCCAAGGTAGCTCAGTGGATGAGCGTCAACCTATGATCCAGGAGATCACTGTTTGATTCCCAGTCAGGGCACATGCCTGGGCTGTGGGCTCAATCCCCAGAGGGGGGCTTGCAGGAGGCAGACAATCAATGATTCTCTCTCATCACTGATGTTTCTATCTTTCTCTCCCTCTTCCTTCTTCTCTGAAATCAATAAAAATATATTTTAAAAAATATTTCCTCTTTAACTCTCTACTCGAATTATTTATTTCTTTTTCTTCTTTTTAATTGTTTTATTGCTTAAAGTATTACAAAGGATATTACATATGTCTCCTTTTTTCCCCCGCCCTTGACAATCCCCTGGTCTCCCCTACCCCCCAGTGTCTTTCTACTCAAATAATTTAAATGCAATTGTTTGCCCTGTTGTTTTTCTTCTCAAAACTTGTCATTAATTACATACTAAGAAATAAAGAATTCTAATATTTCAGTGGTCTATGCCTAGAATATCTGAAATTTGGTTTGACAGTTCATTCAAAGAGTGTATTTATTTACTCATCATTTTTGGGGGTGTTGGGGGTGGACAGGATCTAGCCAAACTATCTCTCCCCTAATTATACAGTACTATCAGCCTCCACTAGATTTGTGTCTCTTTGAAACTGTAGCACTTCAGGAAAGAAGTATGATGTAATAGTTAAGAGTAAAGTTTCTAGAATCAGACAAGGTAAATTCAAATCCCAGCCTTATCACTCATTTACTAGGCAAAGTTGGCTCCATTTCCTATACCAGGTGCTATGGATAAAGGACAAATTCCATCTCCTAAGTTTCCCCTATTTATGTCAAAGGTATCATTATCAATCTGATTCAGAATTTAGAGTTAGACTCTCTCATTTTCTTGGTTTTCCCATATCACCCATCAAATACTTGAATTCTTCATTTCAATTATTTTTCAAATACATTCCTACTTTCATTAACTACTATAGCCCTTAAACTTAAAATGTGAAGATGAAAGTGAAGTTTGAAAAAGGTTAGTCATCCTCATTTCCTTTTGGATATAGCCAATACATGTTATTATTTCATAATTCTCCTTTTGTATGTCGGTCCATTTTTCCAGCAATTTTAATCATCCTTTCTTTTTTCACTCATTTATGAATAAAGTCCAAATTCTTTAGTCCAATATTCTAAAGCCTCCACAATTTGTCCTGACCATTAACTTCTAATCATGTATTCAAATATTCTAAAACAATCACATTCCTTTGTCTAATTTATACATTCTATAAACCTCTGAATGTGTTTTCTATAATTCCTTCACCATAAATTAGCAACTGTTTTTTTTAAAATCATCTGTAATGCATTCCTTCCTCTTCCTCAAAAAATCAACTCCAAGATCACATTCAAGCTTCACTTCCTCTATTAACCTTTCTTTCATCACCATAGCTTGCAATGACATCTCCCTCCTAGAAGATTCCCAGGACATATTACACAGTATTTTTCTGCAAGTAATCTTTTTGTATCTTTTTCTTACATTTATACCAAGGATATTAAATTATCTAAAGGTAAAGGCTCCCTATGATACCTTTCTGATCATACAGAACACTTGATAAAGCACTGTGCTCATATCAGTTTTATAAAATATGGAGGTTTGTTTTCCAGCTTCAAAATGAGTGACTATTGTTGATATATCTTCTTTAATTTTATTTGTGAACTTTCATTTACAAATATTTGTTAAAGGTGTTTTTGGGCTCTCTTTATAACTTTGATTCATTCTATGAAAAAACAAACAGTAGAGAGGCATAGCTACATTGTTACAATGAGAAGCAAAAGAAGAAGGGCTCATCTTCCAGGCCTTGTCCTTTCCCATACACCCCTTCCTCCCTCCCTCCTTTCACCATGGCAGGAGAGGACCACAGAGCAAGAAAATATGTTTAACATAAAGCAAGAGGCATATCCATGTCTTGCTGTCAATGCCAGTATACAAGTACTCAAGACTCTTTAATCCACGGTAGGAAAAAAAATTAATGATCCTAAGAATGCTTTCAAAATCTGTTCCAAGTGGTACCTGACCTGGCACCACTGGGCCACTGGCCCCATTGCTTTTGACTGGTCCAGCAGCCATTACCTAATGTCCCCAGATGCATGGATCTGCCACCGTGACCTGGTGCACCTAACCTAGTACCATCAGAAGATCAGACCCACCACAGCAACACAGTATGACCCATCACCCTCAGGTGCATGGACCTGCCCCCATGACTCAGTGCCCCAGAATACTGGACTGCTAAAATGAGGAGACAAAGAAAACCCCCAAATGAAAAAAAGGAGGAATATATAGAAAAGGAACTAAATGAAATGGAGGCAAGCAATTTGTCAGATAAAGAATTCAAAGTTGGTTATAAGTGTGCTCAAACAACATAGTGAGAACTACTAGCCACTTAATTAGAACTGTAAGAAACTGCATGAGAACTACACTAGCATGAAAAAAGAGGTAGAAACCATGAATAAAAATCAATCAGAAATGAAGAATGACATGTTTGAAATAAAGAATACCTTAGAAGGAATCAACAGTAGACTAGAAGAGGACCGAATCAGCAAATTAGAAGACAAGGTTGAAAAAAATACCCATTAGAAGAGCAATTGGAAAAAAAATAAGCAAGAGGAGAGTTTAAGGGAGTTTTGGGACAACATGGACTATAACAACATCCACATCATGAGGACCAGAAGGAGAAGAATATGAGCAAAGGCTAGAGAACATGTTTGAAAAAATAATGACAGAAAAATTCCCTGACCTGGTGAAGGAAAAAGTCAACAAGTCCAGGAAACATAGAG
This sequence comes from Myotis brandtii, assembly GCF_000412655.1. Lineage (NCBI taxonomy): Eukaryota > Metazoa > Chordata > Mammalia > Chiroptera > Vespertilionidae > Myotis > Myotis brandtii. The sequence goes on along the minus strand of NW_005365553.1, from coordinate 339,293 downwards.
AGTCCTAATCAAGATGAACCCCAAAAGACCTACACCAAGACACATCATAATTAAAATGGCAAATTTTAAAGACAAAGAATCTTAAAGGCTGCAAGAGAGAGGCAGGAAGTTAGCTCCCATTAGACTGTGAACTGATATTTCAACAGAAACACATCAGGCCAGAAGGGAATGGAATGAAGTATACAAAGTGATGCAAAGCAAGGGACTGAATCCAAGACTACTATACCCAGCAAGGCTAACATTCAAAATCGAAGGTGAAAATAACTTTTATGAATATATATGCATAACCCATGGACACAGACAATAGTGTGGTGAAGGCCTGGGGAATGGAGCAAGGTGGGCTAGAAAAGGGTCAAAAGGGGAAAAAAGATCCACCACAGAACAAAAGACTTACATAGAATGAAAGTGAAGGGAACGGGGAAAAATTCCCTGCAAATGGAAATGAAAAAAAACTGAGATAGCAGTACTCATATCTGACAAAATAAACTTTAAAATGAAGGCCATAACAAGAGACAATGAAGGCCACTTCATATCAGTAAAGGGATCAATACAACAAGAGGATAGAACCCTGGTAAACATATCTGCACCCAAAATAGGAGCACCCAAATCTATACTAATAAAAGAGTAATATGATAATTAGACTGGGAGACCTTCCAGATGTCCTTCCAGACAAAGCCGAGGGCTTGGCCAGCCTGCAAACTGCCCCCAAATGGCCCTCAGCCACTTGCCCAGGCTGTCCACGCCCCCCAGAGGGGACCCCCACCCTGAAGGGGGAGGTGGCTAGCCTGCAAATGGCCCTCAGCCCCACGCCCAGGCTGGCCATGCCCTCCAGCAGGGACCCCCACCCAAATGGGGGTGAGACTAGACTGCAAACTGCCCCAGACCCCTCTCCCAGGCTGGCCCTGCCCCCCAAGAGGACCCTCATCCTGATCCAGGACCCCCTTCAGGGCAAACTAGCCGGCCCCCACCCATGCACCAGGCCTCTATCTATTCTAATTAAAGGGTAATATGCTAATTACATCAGGAGACCTTCCAGGAGACCTTCTGGAAAAAGCCATGGTGGCAGAACCAAGGCAGAGGCGGTTAGGAGCAATCAGGCCGGGTGGGGGTGGGGGGGCAGGTGGGGGTGTGCAGGCCGGCAGGCAGGTGAGAGGTTAGGAGCCAGCGGTCCCAGATTGTGAGAGGGATGTCCCAGATTGGAGAGGATGCAGGCCAGGCTGAGGGACACACCCCCATGCAGGAATTTTGTGCACCAGGCCACTAGTCTACTTATATAAAAACCATGGGTGGTGTTCATCACAACCACAACCGCCTCGGCCAAGCAGAAGGAAGTCAGTCCTGCAGGGGTTGTCTTGGCAACGGCTGCGCCCTCCCCTGAGATGTTTCCCGGAGCTGTTTCCTGTAAGGGCAGGGTTTGAGGCAGGAACCCACCCTCGGAGTGTGGAGGCAGATCTTTCTAAAGTGTGCCGAGCCAGCATGGCTGGGGTGAACCTGAGTGGGGGCGGCTGAAAGGCTTAGAAAAGACAGACAAGAGAATGAAAGCCGGGTCTCGGTGGGACGCTGCTTCTCTGAGAGACAGCAACCACGCCCACAGCCATGCCTTTATTTTATAGCAGATGCTACAAGGCAAAGTAAGGGCATGACCAAGATGTTTATAACATTCTCCTGGGTTTCAATCCTACTCAACTACATGCACCTGAACTCTATCAAGCCTACATCACTCAGGCACATG
>NW_005365553.1:271302-336322 GCF_000412655.1 Myotis brandtii | reverse complement strand
AAATACTTCATCACAAGGGAAATTAGTCAAGCACTCTGAAAGTGTTTTCACTCTTAATGTGGTGTACAGGGAGATATTAGAATAAGTTTAATCACTTTATCAGTCATTGTTTGCATCACTGTTGTTTTCATATCATGTTTTTGTCTTTTTTATATCATGCTTCTATTGTTGTTATATCCTTTTGTTACTGTTTATTTATTAATTTATATATTATTTTCATATACATTTTACTAATTTCCTTTCATCTCTCACATTTCTATTATAGAGAAAGGGCAAATAGCAATATTAAAATATCTCTGCTAATTAATTCCCTTTCTAAAAAAATATATATTTTATTGATTTTTTACAGACAGGAAGGGAGAGGAATAGAGAGTTAGAAACATCAATGAGAGAGAAACATCGATCAGCTGCCTCCTGCATACTCCCCACTGGGGATGTGCCTGCAACCAAGGTACATGCCCTTCACCGGAATCGAACCTGGGACCCTTGAGTTCGATGCTCTATCCACTGAGCCAAACCTGTTAGGGCAATTAATTCCCTTTTAATGTGCACGAATTTTAAAAGCAAAGCTTCTGGCGGACTTTAAGGGAGAGATTGATAGCAAATAATCATAGTAGGGAACTTTAACACACAACTGACATCACTGGAAAGATCTAGACAGAAAACCAACAAGGAAACAGTGACCCTAAACGGCACACTAGATCAAATGGATTTAATTGACATTTACAGAACATTTTACCTCAAAGCTGAAGAATATACATTTTTCTCAAGTGCACATGGGACATTCTCAAAGACCGCATGTTAGGACACAAACTAAGTCTCTAAAATTTCAAGGAAATTGAAATCGTATCAAGCATCTTCTCAGATCACAAGGGCATATAACTAGAAATCAACTATAATAAAAACACCCTAAAGCATTCAAACAATGGAGGCTAAATAGCATGTTATTAAGCAATGAATGGCTTACCAATGAGATTGAGAAATAAATAAAAAAGTTCTTGGAATAAAAAGTAAATGAACACACAACAATGTAAATAAAATCTTTGGGACACAGCAAAAGCAATCCTGAGAGGGAAGTTCATAGGCACTACAGGCCTACCTCAAAAAACAAGAAACATTTAATAATAAGTTATCTAACTCTACAACTTAAAGAATTAGAAAGAGAACAATAAGAAATGACCAGAGTAAGTATAAGGAAGAAAATTAAAAAGATCAGAGTGGAAATAAATGACATAAAGACTAAAAAACAATACACAAGATCAATGAGGCCCTAAGAGCTGGTTCTTTGAAAAAATAAACATGGTTGATGATCCTTTACCCAGGCTCATCAAGGCACAAAGAGAAAGGATCCAAATAAATAAAATCAGAAACAAAGGGGGTGGAATATCAACTGAAACCACAGAAATCCAAAGGAGTATAGAAAAACATAATGAACAAATATATGCCAAGAAGCTGGACAAGCTGGATGAAATTGACACATTTCTAGAAAAATACAATCTTCCAAAACTTAATGAGGAAGAATCAGAAAACCTGAATAGGCCAAAAACCTATGATGAAATTCAGCAGTAATAAAAAAACTCCTATCAAACAAAAGCCCTGGGCCGAATGCCTCCAGGGTGTTTTAAAAAATATTCAGAGAAGAACTAACACCTACCCTTCTCAAACTATTACATAAATTCCAAGAAGAAGGAACATTTCCAAGCTCTTTTAATGAGGTCATCATTATCCTAAACCAAAACCAGATAAAGACACTACAAAAATAGAATTACTGCCCAATATCCCTGATGAACACAGATGATAAAATCCTGAAGAAAACATTAGCAAATCAGATCCAACAATACATTAAAAAGATCATATACCATGACCAAGTGGAATTTATTTCAGGAATGCAAGGCTGGTACAATATTTACAAAGCAAAAAATGTGATACATCACATAAACAAACTAAAAGACAAAAATTAAATGATCATATCAATAGATGCAGAAAAAGCATTCGACAAAATCCAACACCCATTTTTGATGAAAACTCTCAGCAAAGTTGGGAATAGAGGGACTATACTTCAATATAATAAAAGGCATATATGACAAACTTACAACCAATATGATACTCAATGGGCAAAACCTAAAACCATTTCATCTAAAAGCAGGAACAAGACAGGTTTGTCTACTTTCACCACTTTTACTCCACATAGTAATAGAAGTCCTAGCCACAGAGATCAGACAAGAAGAAAAAAATAAATGCATCTAAATTGGAAAGGAGGATATAAAATTGTCAGTACTTGTATATGATATGATATTATACATGGAAAACCCTAATGACTCCACCAAAAATCTACTAGATTTAAGAAATGAATTTGGCAATGTAGCAGGATACAAATTTAACACCTGGAAATCTTTGGCATTTTTTGTACACCAATAATGAACTCTCAGAAAGAGAAACTAGAAAAAAAATTCCATTTACCATTGCAACAAAAAACATTAAGATTCTTATGACTAAACTTAACTAAAGAGGTAAAAGACCTATGCTCAGGAATCTACAGAATGTTGAAAAAAGAGATAGAAGAAGATATAAACAAGTGGAAGAATATCCATGTTCATGGACTGGAAGAATTAACATCATTAAAATGTCCATACTACCCAAAGCAATCTATAAATTTAATGCAATCCCAATTAAAATACCAATGGCCTATTTCACAGATCTAGAACAAATACTCCAAACATTTATATGGAATCAAAAAAGACCCTGAATAGCTGCAGCTTGAGAAAGAAGAACAAAGTTGGAGGGATCACAAAACCAGATATCAAGCTATACTACAAAGTCACTGTACTCAAAACAGTCTGGTACTGGCATAAGAACAAGCAAATAGATCAATGGAAAAGAACAGAGAACCAGAAATTAACCCTACCCATTATACTCATTTAATATTTGACAAAGGAAGCAAGAGCATACAATGGAGTAAAGACAGTCTTCTATAAATGATGTTGGGACAATTGGACAGGTACATGCAAAAAATGAAACTAGACCACTAACTCACACCATACGCAAGAATAAACTCAAAGTGGATAAAAGACTTAAATGTAAGTCATAATACCATAAAAATCCTAGAAGGAAAAATAGGAAACAAAATACCAGACATTTCACAAATCAGAAGATTCACTGATACAATGCCTTGGCCAAGAGAAACAAAGGAAAAAATAAACAAACGACTACAACAAACTAAAATGCTTCTGCACAGAAAAAGAAATCAGCATCAAAATGAAAAGGGAACCCACTGTATGAGAGGACATATTTGCCAATGATATATCTAATAGGGGATTGATTTCCAAAATATATAAAGTATTTATATAATTCAACTAAAGGAAGACAAACAAATTTAAAAAAAATGGGCAGAGGACCTAAGTAGACCTTTTGCCAAAAAGGACACACAGAAGGCCTTGAGATATATGAAAATATGCTCAGCCATTAATCATCAGAGAGTTGCAAATGACAATGAGGTACAACCTCACACCTGCCAGAATGGCTACCATCAATACTAGTAAATCAACAAATAAGTGCTGGCGAGGATGTGGAGAAAAGAGAACCCTAGTACTAGTACACTGCTGGTGGGAATGCAGACTGGTATAGCCACTATGGAAAACAGTATGGAGTTTCCTCATACATTTAAAAATGGAATTGCCATTTACCTCAATGATCCCACTGAGTAATATAACCTAAGAAGCCTAAAACACCAATCAGAAAGTATATATGCACCCCTATGTTCATAGCAGCATTATTTACAATAGCTAACATCTGGAAATAGCCCCAATGCTTATAAGTAGACTAGTGGCCCAGTGCACGAATTTGTGCACATTGAAAGGAAATTAATTAGAAGAAATATTTTAATATTGCTGTTTGCCCTTTCTCTATAATAGACGTGTCAACCAAATTCATGATTGACAATGACAGATCGAAACACATGTGCAATTGCTTAATTAGACCTGCTTTCTGATGTAGCTAAACTTTTTTCCAGCCCAGTGAAGCACCCCAACTTTTCTTTCAGGTAATTTCTTTGCAGCAGTAAATATCAACACAAAGCAGATTATTATTGTAGATCACACAGGGAGAATAAAGGGTAAAATATTTAACTGTAGTAGTGTTTGACTATATTCTGTGCAGTGAGAAAACCTGAAGTCATTTTCAAGGTCCACCATTACTTCTTTTCAGTTGGGTCAAGCTTCTAAGCTTTCTAAATATCAGTTTTATGGCTAATGAAAAGAAAATAGGATTTCACTGATTCTCCTATCTACCTACTCCAGGACTTCTGTGAGGATCAAATGAGATGAGGCATGGGAAAATGCTTCACAGACATTTGGTTAAAGTGTGAAATGTTTGCACCTGGCTATAAAGCAAGTCATGTTCCTGGGCTGAAGAAACTGCAAAGAGGCTAATTGCTAGGGAGAGGAAGCCGGTTGTTGCTATGTGATGTCATTTCCCGGATGGTCAGACACTTGGCATATTCGTCTTTTATATATATAGATGAGTGGATAAAAAAACATTGGTATATTTATACAATGGGATACTACGCTGCAGCAAAAAAGAAGTATCTCTTTCCCTTTGAGACAATACGGAGGACCCTAGAGAGTATTATGCTAAGTGAAATAAGCCATCAGAGGAAGACAAATATCAAATGATCTCACTTATATGTGGAATCCAATGAACAAAATAAACTGACAAACAATATATAGTAGATCCAGAGACATGGAAGCATGCAACAGACTGATGATTCTCAGAGGGAATAGGGGTGGGGGGAGTGGTGGGCAGGAATGATTAACCAAATAACTTATATGCATATATGCATAACCTATGCACACCTACAATAGTGTGGTGAATACTGGGGGGTGGGAGTAGGGTGGAAGGGGTCAATGGAGGAAAAATGGGGATATCTAAATACATTCAACAATTAAGATGATTTTAAAAAAAAATATATCTGTTCCAGTATCTCCCCAAGTCTGCCCCCTGGTAGACTGCTGTGCACAACCTTAAGCCAAAACCATGGCTAACTGAGGAGAAGCTGGAAAGTAGGCTGTAGTGTCTTCTTGAATGTATGCAAGCCCTTCATCATGCAAGGTGGCAATAAAGTTGGGAAGAGAATGAAGAGAGACTGCAGATATAGGGCTGCTTTTCTCAATCGCCCATTGTAGCATGGAACTCTAAGTGTTCCAAGAATTTAGTATTTCAACTTGGCTGTCCAAGTTGTTATTGACATTTGTCAATGTCAGATGATAGACCATGCTTGATCTCATAATTTTTAAATTTGATTTATGTCTTTTATTTATTTATTCATTTATTTTTTATTTAAATTTTTTGTTGTTTAAAGTATTATATGAGTCTCCTTTCCTCCCCCATTGACCTCTCCCCAGCCGCTCCCATCCCCCAGCACATGCCCTCACCCCCCTACTGTCTGTGTCTATTGGTTACGCTCATATGTGGTATGTGATATATGGGCCTAAATTCATACTACTTTCTTAGGTCCCACAAATGCTAGGGGCAGGCCTGGCTAGCTAACATTTTTTTTTTCTTCAGTGGAGTGAAGTATAATATTTTTAATTGATTAACTTTAATAAAGATATTTTCCTTCTGCTAGTGAAAAAACAGATTCAAGTTTGAAAGCAATTGGGTTTTTCATAGTATTTGATCCTTGTGACACATCAAGAATTACTTAGGAACAGGTAGACATGAGCTTAGAACTATTTATAAATATATTCTTTTACCTTAACTCCCAAATTAAAGAAAAATAGAAAGAAAAAATAGGAAAAACATTTGCATCATACAATATTTGTACTTTAGCTATTTCTGAGAAAAATAAAATAATATAAATCAGAAGCCTTATAATTTATGCTATGAAAGTATAGCTCCAAACCATATACCACTCAGTAATACCTTCTGTTCTCCAAATATTCACCTATCATTGCTCTCATTGAAAAAAATTTGAGCATTTCTAGAAAAGTGAGAAATGACCAAGTCATTACATTTTGTTCTTGGAAGTAGGAATTATATATAGTGAAATATAAATGATTAGAAAGCAATACCTTTTGTATTTTTAAATCTTTTTTACCATTTCTCACTTACTGAAATTCACCCTATATTTAATATGTCTTAAACATTTGTACGCTAAAAATGCAGCACCTCCTTAGAGACATTGTGATTGGATTTAGATTTTTAGTCATAGAAGAATGTAGAGAGAAGAATGAAACAAGAATTAGGTACTGGTTCTGAGTATTAATGGTCTGCTTTTAATGTAGCACACAAATGCTATGCAAGTAGTTCACCACCAAGTGAAAATTATATACATGAAAATCCTCACATTGAACTTGGAAAATTTCCCACTCCTGCTGAAATCTTTTCTTACTGGCATATCATAAAATAATACTATCCATTTATCTCAGCATCCATTTAGTTTATTTTCATTACCATGCACGTATATTACAATGGAAACTTTTCACAATGCTATATTTTCATTTTCTACCTTTTTTCACGTTCCCGTCTTACTTTTTGTTTAATTTTGGCATTTTCCCCAGCTATCTAATACCCCGGCCATTCATCATGTTTATTCCCCCACCGTTGCACAGTACTCTCAAAATCCGTGAATTGTCAGAAAACCAATAAGAAATTATATATATATATATATATATATATAGAGAGAGAGAGAGAGAGAGAGAGAGAGAGAAATGAGAGAGAGATAACTTTTTTTAATATACAGGGTGCATACATATATTAATACTTTAAATATTTATAAATAGTACTTCTGGATATTTATGTATATTATTCATAAATTAAAATTATAAAATAACAATAAAGTTAAACACATAGTGATTTATAAAATTTTATAAGACAGAGTTAAAACTGGGCTATTTTAGTCCACAAAAAAAATCAATGAAACAAAATATGTAAATAATCTAAATTGTGTACAGTCCTATATTCTGCCTTCTGCAATATATTTAAAGAAATAATGTATATTAAAATCAATAATTTGAAACTAAAAATCATTAGGCTATGAAACTCATGGTCAAAAAATTTAAGGATCAAAAACAATCTATAGTGACATTAAAATTACTGTTTTTTATTTAATATAATATTTTGAGCAATAATTTAAATAAATAACTACAGTTTATTCAATGAGTATATAGACAATGAAAAGTTGTAGAAGTGTAAAGCACTTTTTAAGGTGTTTTAGGAAAAGGTGTAAAAAAAGTACATAAGATCAGTAAGATTAAATTAAATTAAATTAGTGCTTATGGGAAAAAAAAAAGATACATAAGAAAATTCCAGCATACCCATTGAAAAATTGATATCATCAGTATAGAAATGTATGATTTAGCTCTTATCATTTGGGAAAGAAAAAAGGTTTACTTGTAGTCTTCTGCTTATTGTGGTATTTCTACTCAAGTAGCATACTTGCAATCATTTGACTGTAAATCATCTGATCCTTCTTTGCAATATGTCCATATCCATATTGCAGTTTAATGGTATGCCGATATTAAAAATTTAAAAGACATATGGTCATGCATTTGTGTGTGTGTGTGTGTGTGTGTGTGTGTGTGTGTGTGTGCGTGTGTATGGATGAGACCAAACACTGCAAGTTAGTTAATATGTTTTCTATGGTGAAGGATCAACATCACAAGATTTGTATAAGAATTGCCAAGCGATCAGGACCGTTGCTGGGCACCAGCAGTGGGTGCAAGCGGAGTCTTTGGCACCAGCTGCAGCCATGAGTGGGGCTCTCGCCGGCAGTGGGTGCAAGCGGTAGCTGCAGGCCCCGATTGCCCCTCAGGAGCAGGGTAGGTGGAGAAGCCCTGAGGAGCGATCAGAGCCAGCAGCCGCCGCTCACACCCACTGAATGCACCAAGCGATGGGGGCCGGCGCTGGGCGGTGACAGCAGGTGTGAGCGGCAGCTCCAGGGCCGGCAGCAGGTGCAAGGCCGGGTGGGACCACAGCATGTGGGAGCAAAGAATTTTCAGTAACCACCAGAGGCTCGGCCCGATGACAGCGACTGGCGCCCCGCCTTGGTCTGGTGCCCCCACTCACCTGCTCCATCATCCCACTGCAGCTGATGCCTGACATATTCCATCCTCTATAACCTGCTGCCAATGCCTGCCATGTTCCGCATGTGCCCCCTTGTGGTCAGCATACGTCATAGTAACCGGTTGTTCGGTTGTTTTGCCGTTTGGTCTATTTGCATATTAGGGTTTAATATATATATATAGATTAGCTGTCTGGTGCATGAATTAGAGGTGGGGTCTTTCGGCCTGGCCTGCGCCCTCTCGTAATCTGGGACCTCTGGGGGGATGTCGGAGAGCCAGAGAGGGACACGGGAGGTTGGTCAGCTGGGGAGGGACTGTGGGAGATCTCCAGCATGTCCAGCCCATCTTACTCAGTCCCGATCAGCCAGACCCCAGCAGCAAGCAAACTTACCAGTTGGAGCATCTGCCCCCTGGTGGTCAGTGCACGTCATAGCAAACGGTTGAGTGGCCTTAGCATATAATTAGCATATATGCTTTGATTGGTTGAACAGATGACTGGACAGTTGCATATTAGGCTTTTATTATATAGGATTATTGACTATATTTCCTATGCTGTACTTTACATCCCTATGATTAATCTATAACTACCAATTTGTACTTCTTAATCCCTTCACCTTTTTCACCCATCCTCCCAATCCCCCTTCCATCTGGCAACCAACAAAAAAATGATTCTGTTTCTGTTCTGCTTGTTCATTTTGCTTGTAGATTCAATTGTTGATATATATTAATTGTGATTTTATTGTTCATATTTTTATCTTCTTTTTAAAGAAGTTCCTTTAACATTTCTATAATACTGGTTAGGTGGTGATGAATTCCTTTAGCTTTTTTTTGTCTATCCAGGAATCTCTTTATCTGTTCTTCAATTCTAAATGAAAGCTTTGCAGGGTAGAGTTATCTTGGTTGCTGGTCTTTGCTTTTCAACACTTTGAACATTTCTTGCCAATCCCTTTAGGCCTTCAAAGTTTCTGTTGAGAAATTAACTGACAATATCTGGGAACTACATTATAGGTCACTAACTGTTTTCTCTTGCTGCTTTTAAGATTCTCCCTTTGCCCTAGCTGGTTTGGCTCAGTGGATAGAGCATCGGCCTGCAGATCGAAGGGTCCCAGGTTCGATTCCGGCCAAGAGCACATGCCTGGGGGTGGTGCAGGAGGCAGCTGATCAATGATTCTCTCTCATCATTGATGTTTCTAACTCTCTATCCCTCTCCCTTCCTCTCTAAAATCAATAAAAATATATTTTAAAAAAAGATTCTCCCTTTGTCTTTAATCTTTGGCATTTTAATATGATGTGTGTTGGTGTGGGCCTTTTTGGGTTCATTTGATTTGAGACTCTGCACTTCCTGGACTTGTATATCTGTTTCCTTCACCAAGTTAGGGAAGCTTTCTGTCATTATTTTTTCAAATAGCTTTTATATTTCATGCTGTGTCTCTTCTTCCAGCACCCCCATGATGCGAATTTTGGTATTCATGAAGTTGTCCTAGAGCAGTGGTTCTCAACCTTCCTAGTGCCGTGACCCTTTAATACAGTTCCTCATGTTGTGGTGACCCCCAACCATAAAATTATTTTCATTGCTACTTCATAACTGTAATTTTACTACTGTTAGGAATTGTAATGTAAATATCTGATATGCAGGATGTATTTTCATTGTTACAAATTGAACATAATTAAAGCATAGTGATTAATCACAAAAACAATATGTAATTATATATGTGTTTTCCGATGGTCTTAAGCGACCCCTGTGAAGTGGTCGTTTGACCCCCAAAGGGGTCGCGATCCACAGGTTGAGAACCGCTGTCCTAGAGGCTTCTTACACTATTCTCATTTTCTTGGATTCTTTTTTCTTTTTGCTGTTCTAATTGGGTGTTTTTGCTTCTTTGTATTCCAAATTGCTGATTTTATTCTACTGTTGATTCCATGTAAATTTATTCCTTATTTCAGTTATTATATCCTTCATTTTGGACTATTTCTTTTTTATGCTGTTGAGGTTCTCACTAAGTTCACATAGCATTTTTATAACCAGTGTTTTGAACTCTTCATCTAGTATAATGACTTTCTCCATTTTTGTTTAGTTCATTTCTGAAGTTTTGTTAAGTTCTTTCATTTGCAATGTGTTTCTTTGTCTTATTTTGGCAGCCTCTCTGTTTGTTTCTATGTATTAGGTAGAACTGCTATATCTCCAGGTCTTGGTAAAGTGGCCTATTGTAGTATGTGTTCTGTAGGGCCCAATGCACAGCCTCCTTGATAACCCAAGCTGGGCACTCTAATTGCATAACCCCTCTCATGTGGGCTGTGTAGACCCTCTTCTTATAATTGAGCCTTGATTGCTATTGACACATCAATGGGAAGGATTTACCCCCAGGCCAATCCACATGAGGACTGGCTGCCACCATCAACCACTGTGGAGGATCAACTGTGCAGGGTCTACCCCACAAAGCAAGACTTATTTCAGCAAGGTTCTTGAGCCTGCTGAGTCTTCCCTTTGATTGTGTTACTGTAGAGGTGGTTGGATTGTGTTTTGATGTGTTTGGAAGCTGTCCATTGGGTGTAATGGCTCTGGGGCCTCCTGGGAAGTGAAGACTGCCCAACTCTGCAGGGCAAAGATAATTGTATAGCTTTTATATCTGTGATCTGTAAATTCCAGTAATTTTCTATGAATATTTAAAAGTCCAATCATTTCGAAATTTAGTTAAGGATAAACATTACAAATAGGATCCCATGATTTCTTGAAAGAGATATGCAATTCATGAAAATATTTTATTTAAAAAATATTCCATTGGAACTGAAAAATAGATGAAACTATTTAAAACAAATTTGCCACTGCTCTGAATAATTCTAAGTATAAAATAAGGGCCATTTTATAAATAGTTCCACATTCTTGAAGTGGCAGATAATGTGGTAACATACCTAATACATATTACCTAATGAGCATTTGCTAAAATTAATAATCTCTATCATGGGTGAACATACTTCTTGGCCCTTTCATTAAAGAGGCATAGGATGATAGGTATCTCCCTATGAGAAGAACAACAGAAATGAATCCATTTAGACTTGAAACAATTTTGTACCTATAATGTGTACAATCTTTTTTACTTATTATGTCCATAAAGTAGATCACTCAGCAAAAGAGCATTCTGTACTAAAAGCAGTGTAAAAAGTTTATGGCAGAGTTGCAGTTAAAATATATCTCACTGAAATATCAAGCTTTTAAAGTTTGATGTTTTTCTTTTTCACATTTTCCACATTTCGTTTTTTCCCATCTCCATTTTCCCCTGTCATTAATGATTATCAATGATAGTCTTAATATGTGAATAGTTTAGGATGAAGTGAATATTACTCATTGTCAGAGTACTTACTCCCACTGTGCCAATTGTGGGAGCAAGTTCCTCCTTGATCCTGCTCAACTATGCCAACTGTGGGGTGCACAGGTCCTCAGACACTGGGTATTAGGTGGAGAAGATATGAGACAGCGGTTCTCAACCTGTGGGTCGCAAACAATGAAAATACATCCTGCATATCAGATATTTACATTACGATTCATAACAGTAGCAAAATTACAGTTATGAAGTAGCAATGAAAATAATTTTATGGTTGGGGGTCACAACATGAGGAACTGTATTAAAGGGTCATGGCATTAGGAAGGTTGAGAACCACTAAGAGAAGTTGTAGGCATATAGGAAAGGCTTTATTGTAGACCAAGTAGCCATTGCTAACAAGGAGCTATTAAACAAAACAGTTCTTCAAAGTAGCCTCACAAAACAGCACCACACCGGCTGGTCAACAACATATCTTTATACTAACTTAGCCAAAAGAGCGTTCTTGCCAAATAGTGACATCAGTGTTGGGGTTTTATAAGGGTACACCTGCGCAGTGCATACAGTAAGGTTTCTTGCTTTTGCACCTGTGTATGGCAACTTGGCCTTGGACATCTGGCACACTTTGATTACGGTTCCCATACTCATTTTCTAGAAATAAGGATCATTTTATAGATTAAGGACTCAGATTACTTGGTATCATGAATGTAGAACTTTTCAGAGATAACTGGTTTCTAAAATATCTAATATAAACACTATTATTCGCCATGCTCTTTCAGGATTGGACTTATTCAATTGCAAAGTTCATCTCTTTCATGGATGCCTTCACTCATTTATGTAAACACAATCTCTTATTTTTCTCTTCTTTTTAAAAAATATTTTTATTGCAGAGAAAAAGGGAGAGAAAGGGATAGAAACATCAATGATGAGAGAGAATCATTTGTTGGCTGCTTCCTGCACACTTCCTACTGGAGATCAAGCCCACAACCCAGGCATATGCCCTGACTGGGAATTGAACTGTAACCTCCTGGTTCGTAGGTTGATATTCAACCATTGAGTCACCACAGCCAGGCACAATCTCTTATTTTTCTATTATTTTGCCCTCCATATGAAGCTATTAGTCTGTTAATCATATTTCTATTAAGGTTTTCATTAACTGTCAATTTTGAAAGAATTTTAGATTTACAGAAAGTTATAACATTGTACAGAGAATTCCCTTATATCCCTTTTACCCAGTTCCCTCATTGGTTACATTTTTAGTAACTGTAGTACAATATAAAAACCAGAAAATTAACATTTATTAAATGTGTATGTACAGCTCTATGTCTTTTACCAAATGCAAGTTCCTGTAACCACTACACCACTATCAAAATACTGAACACTTCTACTGAAGTGTAAAATCCTAGTTCCCTCAAAGTCTCTTTACCCACATTGCTTACAATTTTTAAAAAATTTTGTCTTTAGATACATTGACATCCACATTAATGCTATATTTTCTGTTTTAAGTCAAACATACTTGAAAAAAAGTCAAGAGGAAAAATCTATTGCATTTGCCAATATATTTGCTCTTTTGTTGTTAATTCTTCCTTCCTGGTGATTTAAGACAACTTTTATTATTTTATTTATGTTTCAAGAACTTTCTTTGATCATTCTTTTGGGTAGAACAGTTTTGCCTAATATGGAATTGACAGTTCTTACTTCTCAACACCTGAAAAATATGTCCCTTACTTCTTGACTTCATGGTTTTTGATGAGATAGCCATTGTCATTCAAAGTGTTTTTCCTCTGTAAGTAAAGTCTTGTTTTACTCTCACTGCTTTCAAGAGTTGTTTTTGTTTTTTTAATCATCTTTATTTTCTGAAGATGGATGTTTATTTTCTGTTTTGGTGTGAATGTCTTTGGGTTTATATTTTCGGGATTTGCTCAATTCTTGAATCTTGGCTTGTCTTTTGCCAAACTTGCAAATTTTCAGTTATTTTTTCTTCAAATACATTTTAAGCTCCACTGCCTGTCTTTTACTTTTTTTTTCCTGGGACTCTGATGACATAAATATTCAATTTTTTGTTACAGTCCCACAGGTCTTTCCATTCCATTGAGGTTTTTAAAAATTTAGTTATTATAATTTTCAGTTCCAAAATGTTTGCTTTGTTCTTTGAGTCTTCTTTTTCTTTGTAAATCTTTCCATTTGTTTAATTTTTTCAAGCATGTTCATAATTGCTCATTAAAACATTTTTATGATGGTGGCAGTAAAATCCTTGTTGGATAAATCTACCATACATGTCATCTTCATGCTGGTGTGTGTTATCTTCTCATTGAAGATGAGAATTTTTTTGCTTCCTCGTATGCTGAGTAATGTTCAGTGTATCCAGAGCATTGTGAATATTATTTTATGAGACTGTATCTTATTTAAATTTTGGGTGGGAAACCTCTTCTAAAATATCACAGGGTGGAAGTGGGAGCTGCCTTGTTTCTACTAAGTGGGGTGAAAGTCCAGGTTCCCTATTCAAACTCTTTTGACGAGTGGGTGTCGGAGCACACAGCAGGAGCCCTGCACAAGCTCTGGTGCTCTGATTACCGCTGAGTCCATGTATTCTCCTAAATTCTCCTATCAGACTACGCCAGGGCTGGTTCCTGCTTGAACCCTACCCACTGTACTAACCGTTGGGAACTTAGTCCAAGTTCCTCCTTTATCCTCTGCTTACTACGCCTGGGCCTGGACCTCCTAGGATGCCGGGTCTTAGACGGAGAAGCCATGAGAGGTTGTGGGTGTATAAGAATGAGTCTTTATTGCTGAAACCAGTGGCCATATAGCGGTTAGACAAGCACAGTCCTCACAGCAAAGTCCATACAGGCAGGCAGCCGGACACCGGCTGGTGAACATGTATCTTTCCCATAAAGCAGCATCAGTCTCTGTACCCACCGCTATTATCTGAGCAGCCACATGCTGCCTCCTAGACTCACCTCCCCACATCATGACAATATCTGAGCTCTCCAGCTCAGCAGCCTCTCCTGCCTCTCCCGCCCAGCTACTCTCTCTAGCAGACTTCATACACTCCATCCTAGCTGCTCCCTCTCCATATGCCAACAGACTTCTCACTCCTGCCTCAGCCGACTCCAGCTAACTAGCTGGTCAGTAACCTGCTTTTACACTATTTAAACAAAGAAGGCTTCATGCCAACAGTGATATCAATCATATTTGCTACAGAAGGGCACAGTATACCTTGTGTCCTTGCACCCTCTCATGGTATCTTGGCCTGATTAGGATTCCCAGGCTCAGAGTCCTTGAACATTGTTTAGAGACATGCCCGGAGCGGCCTTTGGTCATTCTAGTCTAGTGTATTGATAACAAGGCCTTTGTGCTCCCACCAGCCTTGACTATCTGGGGACCTGGCATGGTTCTCACAGTGGGGCTTCTTGGTTTTGTTCCCTCTAATGCCTTCCCTAAAGGGAGGCCAAGTATCAGGAGACTATGAAACTTATTTCCACAGGATGATGGTGAACATTTCAGTTTCTCACTTGGTCTCCTTTCAGACCACCTTGGTGGAGAAGAAGAGGGGCACATTGTTACCACTTGGTAGGTAAAAAAGTTCTGCATTTACTCTAGGCCTCCTCTGATATCATGCAGGCAGAGATCAAAGGCAAGATCTACAAGGTTTTTTGTTTGTTTGTTTGTTTGTTTGTTTGTTTATCACACATTACCAAAGCGAATAGCTTTGCCAAAATATACACTAAACTAAAAAGATAGGCCCCACTGAGGATATGTAATTAAAGTTATGATGTATATTTGTAACTCATTTTCACAGATGCATTCAGTGTGTGGTTTAAAAGGTGAATGCAAAATTTATTCCTAGCCATCATGCTAGAAGAACTTAAAATGTATAGAATGGCATTATTAAAAATAATGAAAATCCTATTTAAAATCTCAAGCCTTTTTCGTTGCATGACATGTAATCTTAATTTTCTGCTACTTTCAGCAAATATTCAGGCTTTTTTTCTAAGTCTGAATATAATTAGAATTACCATTCCATTGATCCCAATAATACTGTATTACTGATATTTCATTTATATTATGAAAACAAATTTCAAACTGATTTATTTTTCATTTGTCCAAAATATATCCAAATCTCTCTCAATGTCTGTTCTAGAACACATTGTAAAATACAATGTACAAACTAGACAAAATACACATAAGAAACAGGCAATGTTTTTCTAAGCAGCTCTACTGATAGAGGGGGTAGAATCTCTCTTTTGAGTGGATTAACTGGGAGTCAGTGCATATAGTAGTCAATGGAATAAAAACCAATAAAATATGATAGATGAAAATATCCAAGGGTCAGGTACCAAATCTATTCTGCTGATTCTGGCTGACATTTCTTTATCTTTTTTTTAACACATGTGAAAATATTCTACTAAATACATTTTAAGCTCCACTGTCTTTCCTTTTTTTTTTTTCTGAGACTGTGATGAAATAAATATTCAATTTTTTGTTACAGTCCCACAGGTTTTTAAAGCTTTGGTGTTTTTTATATATCAGGCACAATGCTTTTCATCTGTAATTTTTATTGTATTTGCATTTTTAGTGTTCCTATTTTTCTTCAGCTTTCTTTCCCTGTGCCCTTTCACTATTTTTGATATGTGCTGAATTCTGCCTCCACCAGTGGTTAGCATACATACATTTAATAATATGTTAACCTTTTTATTTATCCTCTCTGTAAACAATATGATAACATTTATGAAAGGCAGTGTGGTATTTTGTGTCATATTTATTCCTCCCTTGTACAGAGCTTTATTTAATCTATATGTTTAATTTAGCAAGCTAATATCAAATATTGCCATGCATTTAACTGTTTATTGTATTATCAACACAAGAGAACAAACAAAACTTGTGAAGCCTATATTTTCTACCACTTTAAGGTGTCTATGCAGACCATTATGCATTCCTCACTATAAGTTAGTTGTTTAGCAACAAGAGAAGTAGAAAACTACTAATTGAAAGTATCCGTTATTGCTGGCAATACTTGCTGCAGTACACTGAACTTAGAAAAAGCAGAGACTATCCTATATAATAAAAGGCTAATATGCAAATAGACCGAATGGCGAAACAACCAGAATAACCGAACAACTGGTTGCTATGACGTGCACTGAACACCAAGGGGCGTGTGAGGAACATGGCAGGCATAGGCCATGGTGGGATGGTGGAGCAGGTGAGCAGGAGCGCCAGACCAAGGCGCCAGTTACTGTCATTGGGGCGAGCCTCTGGTGGTTACTGAAAATTCTTTGCTCCCACATGCTACGGTCCCGCCTGGCACTCGCACCTGCTGCCAGTGTCAGACCCACTCTCACCCACTGCCAGTGCCCCGCGCTGGTCCTGATCACTCTGCGCCATCAGTGGGTACGAGCGGCGGCTGCTGGCCCTGTTCACCCCTGAGGGCTTCTCCACCTCCCCCTGCTCCTGAGGGGTGATCAGGGCACCAGCTGCTGCTTGCACCTGTTGCTGGCACCGGCCCCAATGGCTCTGCTCTATCAGCAGGTTCAAGCATAGCCAGCACCATCAGGTAAGCACGTGGGAGCAGCAGGGGCAGGAGTGAGGCTACTGGCAGACAGGGGACCAGGGGCTGTGGTGGGAGGGGCCCAGCAGGGGTGTAGAGGATGGGCTGAGACCCACCCCTGTGCCTACTGCAGCCTTGTGGCCCACAGTTCCTTTCAAGATGCACGAATTCGTGCACTGGGCCCCTAGTGTCAGATAAAAATGTTGTAGGGAATGCAAGAAAACCAGTTGCAATATTATCTTACTAGAAATGGTTATTAACTACTTATACATAGTAAAATTTATTTTCAAACTATTTTGCTGTGTTTTTTTTCATATGAAAAATTATCATTAAAACCAAGTTTTACCCCTTAAAAATTATCTACACAATCAGAGCAAAAATTATAGTGGTAGCAACTATTATAAAGACAATTAAAATGAAATAGAAGACAAAGGAAACAGAGAAGAAGAGAAAGGAGAATCAGAAGTAGCATTAGCTAGATCCAGATTCCTTAGATAAGTAACAATATCTATATGGATTTTTCTAAATGCATATTATGATTCATAATGAAAACAAAGGGGGAATAAGAGGAAGGGAGGAAGAAAAAAAGGAGAAGAAAAATAAATCCAAATATATAGGGAAAAGACAATTGAAAAAAAGGTAGCAATACTACTAATGAGTTTATTCAAAACATCCCATATAATAAAGAGGTAATATGCAAATTGACCCTCACGCCCTCATGTCATCACAAGATGGCCGCCCTCATGTCAACACAAGATGGCTGCCCCCAAGTCATCAAAGATGGCCAACCCCACATCATCATAAGATGGCCACCCCACATCATCATAAGATGGCCTCCCCCACGTTGTCACAAGATGGTCGGCAGGGGAGGGCAGTTGCGGGGCCCAAGGCCTGCAGGGGAGGGCAGTTGGGGGCGATCAGGCTGGCAGGGGAGCAGGTAGGTGTCAATCAGGTCGGCAGGGGAGCTGTTAGGGGGTGATCAGGCTGGCAGGCAGAAGTGGTTAGGGGCAATCAGGCAGGCAGGCAGAGGGGTTAGGGGCGATCAGGCAGGCTGGAAGGCAAGCAGCTAGGAGCCAGTGGTCCCTGATTGCAAGAGGCAGTTGGACATCCCCTGAGGGGTCCCAGATTAGAGAGGATGCAGGCTGGGCTGAGGGACACCCCCCCCCGCATGAATTTTGTGCACTGGGCCTCTAATTTTATATAAAAGAGTAGATTTGCCCTGACCAAGGGTCTCCATTGGTTGGAACAATGTCCCATACACCGAAAGTCTGTAAGTTTGATTCCCAGTCAGTGCACATACCTAAGTTTTGGGTTTATTCTCAAAGGCGCATTTGGGAAGCAACTGATCAATGCTTTTTTCTCTCTCTTTCCTTCCCTTCCTCTCTCTCTAAAATCAATAAACATATCCTCAATGAGAATAAATAAAAAGAAAAAAGATCAGGTCAGAGAAAGAGAAAATGTAAGAATAAGACTAATTTATCTGATGGCACAATTCCCTTGCTAGCTTATTTACAATAAGAAATCTAATATAATTCTCTGTTTTTGGACCTACTCTCATTCTGTTATTCTCTCATAGTCCACGGGAATACATGCATAAAAGTGTGAGTGCATGTGTGTGATTTGGATAATTGGTTTTTATAAGAATTCATTTGCAGAAATAGTCAGTTATCACCTGTATCTTTAAGCAGATAATATCTAGTAATAACTGAAAAACAGTATATAGGTTAATTAGATGTCTGCTCTTCTGATTGTTAATAATACATCATATGTGAATTCCAAATACTTAAAAAATCAATACATAGCTAAATGCTTAAAAGCATAACTAATCAGAATTTCATTGCTAATATCCAAAAGCCATTTCAAGATCATGCAGAGTTATTATGATATCAGTTGTTTGCAGTCACCTGAGGATACTGGTGGTTAAATAAGAGATGCTCTTAGTATGTGCTGTACTTATGATACAACCTTTAAAATAAATCCTAGAGATTAGGTTGTCATTTGTCTGTATCTCATAAAAGCTGAGTATCCAACATGCTAAAATTCCAGTTCAGCAATTTGTATTCTGGCTATACTTATGCAGAATTTTAACATAATTTTCTGTTTGGGTGGTCATGAGCAGTAGTCTTTATTTACTTATGGGTCAGGTGCAGTCTTTTCCCAGAGGTTGAAAACTAATGAAGTCAGGATTCGAAAATGTACAGGAGAGTTCATCAAAATTCTTAGTTGGTGAAAAGAAGTCACGCCTGCCTTTGCTATAGCATACCAACTGTCATTCTATTGTAATGTTTTGTCTCTCCCTATTTTAAAAATAAATTCGTGAATAGAGTGCTTGATGATTTCAATTTTCAACTGCTGCATAACAAACCACTCGAAATCATAGCAGCTTAAAGCAACTAAGCAACAAGCATTTATCTGCTAGCGTTCTGCAGGCTGGGCTAGACTCAGCTGTGTGGCTTGTCTCTTCTCCAGATGGTGTTGGCTAGGTCCTCCCATGTGCTTGTGAGCAACTCCATTGGGACTGGAGGACCCAAGATGTCCCCATTCATATGTCAGGCTGGAATGACTGGGAGCTGACCAGCCCTTCCTTTCTGTCTTCCTGGTCTTTTATTCGCCTGCACCATGTCTACTATGGGTCCTCTCATCCTTATGGAAGCTAACCTGGACATAGTTGCACATGGCTCAGGGCCAAGAAGGAGTAAGTGGAAGATTAAGCCTTTCTAGGCCTCAGACAGGAATTTGTACAATGTTACCTCTGCATATTCTTAGTTCAAGTACCTCTTAAGACTAACCTATATTTATATTAGGAGGGTACTATAAGAACATGAATTCAAGAGATATCATGATACATTGGGACCATTTTATAATTATATGTGTAAACGTTGAAATTTGTTGAAATATAATCTGTATATAAAAGCAATATATCCTTGTATTTGGTTCCTACAGTTGTCATAACAAATTTCAACAAAGTTGATGGCTTAAAAGAACATAAATTTATTTTCATGAAATTCTGAATGTCAGAGGTCTGAAGCCTAAGTGTGTACAGTGTTGCTTTCTACTGGAGGCTCGATGGAGAACCCATTCCATGTTATCAGCAATTTTGGTGTTTCTTGGCTTATACTAGTATACACATCACTTCAATCTCTGCTCCATCCTTACATGACCTTCTTCTCTTTTTCTCTATCTATTCAGTATCTTATGAGAACACTCATCATTGGATTTAAGAATCACTATTGGATTTAAGACTGATGATAATCCAGATTGCTATACCTTAGATCCTTTCTTTAATTACATCTTCAAAGACTCTATTCCCAATAAGGTCACATTGTGAGGTTCCAGGTGGACATATCTTTTGGGAGGAACACTATTCAAATCATTACAATTATCTATCAAACTTTATAATTCCCCCATGATTTTTCTGTAGTCACTATGACAAAGAATTTTAATTTGGAAAATTTCTTATTTAGGGCAACATTTCTCAAAGCATATTCCTAAGGAACCTAGTTCTAAGAGTTGTTCTATGAGTAGATATTTTCTTGGTCATATGAAAGTACTGCTTTTTATTAACAGTTCCTAAAGATTCACATTATACATTAATTTATAAAGGAAACCATACACAATAAAAAATGCTAAATTTTTAGGAAGCACACATTTTTCCTAAAAGCATATAGACATGAATAACCTCCATTTTTATTCAAGTAATACTCATCAATACCTCACAGAACCAGGGTACATATACCAAAGTTTCTGATCTGAATTGTGGAGTAAGTTATGTGCTATTAGTTTCAAAATGTTAAACATAATCAACCATGTACATTACTGAACATTTTAATAATCTGTTTCCTGGTCCTTAAACAAGCCCTTTTGGTGCCTTTCTCTTCTTTTTTTTTCTGGTTAACTCCTACTTGTTCTTTAGAACTCTAAGTAGAGGTTATTTTCAAAAGAAAGCTTTTAACTCCCCAAAAATTCAGTTTAGATGTTCTCTAGTGTTTTGTTTTTTTATAGCTACCTGTTCTTAATACTAATATATCACTAAAACACTTCTGCTGTAATTACCTTGGTTTGTGTTTTTTAGTCTCCAACTATATGCTTATTGAGGTTAAGAATCTTATCACCCTGCCTGGTGTGGCTCAGAAAGTCATGGGTTCCATTCTGGTCAGGGTGCATACCTGCCTTGACGGTTCAATCCCTGGTTGGGGCACATATGGGAGGCAACTGATTGATGTATCTCTCCCACATCCATCTCTCTCTCTCTCTCTCTCTCTCTCTCTCTCTCTCTCTCTCTCCCTCTCTCTCTCCCTCTCTCTCTTTCTCTCTTCCTCCCTCTCTAAATTTTTTTTTAAAGAATCTTATTTGTCATTGATACCTGGGACACAACTGGTATTTAATCTATGTTTGTTGAATGAATGGATGAGAAAATTTGACATAAACCACTTGTTAAAATAACTTTTAAAAATTTAAGTCCCTTTGACTCAATTAATTATGACTGAATCCATTTATATTACTAGGATGTAGGTTTCTCCCAGACACAGTGCTAAAATTGTCCCAGTTATGAATTTTAAGAAGAAAAAAACTCCTCCTTTTAGCAACCTCTGTATAAATTTACACCCTTTCCATAGTTTTTCTTTAGAAACAGTATCTCTGAGAAACACACACACACACATACACACACACACACACACACACACACACACAATAGCTCTGTCGTTTTCTATGCTCATTGAGAATTATCAAAACGTGTGAAGCATTCAGCAACAAACTTATGGCAGCCCAATTAATAGATATAAATGAGAGAAGTGAATTTTAGATAGTGAGCATATAACCTCCTAGTGAGATATGTACCTTCAGTCTTTCTGTTCCTCTACCCTTATTAAGACATACAAACATGAGAAAATTTTAATTATGATATAATTGAGAACTTTATGTTCAAAGATTTCCAGAATTTTACATCTAAATACTTTTTTCAATGTAAAATTTCATAGCAGAGGACAAGTTGGCACAGGGGTCATTCCCTTTTACGTGGCTTGAAAATAAGTTTTTAATGACAGTCTTTCCTGATAAAAAAACAAAGTTTTATGGAGTAAAAATAATTTCCTTGATGTAAATATATCATTCAGTTGAGTATATTATCCCTGAAATATAAGTTTCAATTGAACAAATTGAGTTATCTGTCACTGAATAAATTTTTTTCAGGAAAAAAATGTTCATTTTTTATAAAAGTAATTTCTTGGTTAATCCCAAGGTTGATGCTGTCAATAATATTGGTTAAAATTGAGGACTAGAATATATAGTAAGTTTCTAAAACTCTACTAAATATTATTTGTACTGAATAGAATTAAATTAAGTCATTTGTTAACTTTTTATTCCTATTTAAAGACTCTATCTATTTATTCTTCTCCTAGTCTGGCTATAATAGCAAAAGTAAATGCACATCCCTGGTTGATTTTTTTGCCAGTTAAGCTGGGCTGCACTTGCCTAAGTAGTGTTCTATTGTAAGTGCATGGTAAGCAAGTTAGTGTTCAGCTCTCAGGCCTAATAGACTAGAATTTTGGACAATTTCTGTCTCAGAAAGAAACATTTTTTTAGTATTTTGTGTTTGCTGTTGTAATTCAGACCCACAAACTGTGAAAGCTGACCTAAATGAAGCCACAGGCAACATTTCAGTAAGCTACCTTCCATAGAGTTCTTCACTTGCTGGGAGTATTTTCCTGCTTTAATTTGCCAGGAGAGACCTGACCTGAGAAAGGCCACGTACTGTTTTATGAGGCAAAAAAACCCAGGTATATGAGACCTTTGTTTTCCCTTGTCAGATTCCATCCCAAATAGAATCTTGTAGTTTTAATAAGTCATATGTATAAAGGTTTATATCATCCGATCTAATAAAAGGGTAATATGCAAATTAACCATCACTCTGTCATAAAGATGGCGGCACCCATAGCCACAAGATGGCAGCGCCCAGTCCTCTCAGCCCTGCCAGAGTCCCCCAGTCCTGTGGGTGCAGCCGCTGAGAGCAGGCAGCGTGAGGGGCCTGGTGGAATGCTTGCTTTGTCACCGTGGTGACAAGGCAAGTGTTCCACCCCGGCCATGGAGGACCTCTGGGCAGCGGGCATGGAGTGGCGGGTGATGTGGGGGAATGCTTGCTATGTTGCCCCAGTGATGAGGCAAGCATTCCGTGCCCGGCCGCGGAATGCTTCTGGCCATCCCGGGCACGAAATGCTTGCATCGTTGCAGGCCTAGCTGAGGGACCTCCCCCCCCCCTCCACATGCACGAATTTCTTGCACCTGGCCTCTAGTAACCAATAATAAACAACCTCACATACCTGTAGCTATATTGTGACCCTGAAACCCATCACTTGGTACTTTGCAAAACCAAAAATAATGTATTACACCTAGCAAATTTGAAATTTTTACAATACACTCAACTTGCTTAAACCTCTTCTAATAGGGCTCATATGTATCATACATTGTAAAATTGTTAGTAGACCCAGGAGAAAGGACTTCAAAATATTTTGTTTCTTATGATAGTTTGGATATTTTGACTCCCTGCATATTTTGTTTGCAAGTCTTCCATGCATTGTTTTCCTTACTTATTTCTCCTCATACACATGCAAACTACTTTCTTGCCTATTGTGTGTACTTGGCAGATTTTCTGGGCAATGTGCCAATTGGTTTAGTGTGTGTTTATAATTGTCTGTAGAATCCCTGATTTTGTTTTGGGGATTGGCATTCTATAAATTATTAATGATTATTACTGTACTTTAGATTCCACATTGCTTCTTGAATTTAGAAACGAAGAGTGAACATTGAACCCAATGGGTAATAACCAAGATTATCAAAGCTAATACCTAATGCTTGATGTAATAGAGGAAAATAAATAATGTTTTGGAATAAACAAAACAGGACTATTCCTATAAACAGTTAAGCAGAAGTAAACATGAAAGACTAAATTATCACTTGACAAAATGCTCATGATATTGTTTATTACCATTTTTTAAAAATATATTTTATTTATTTTTTTACAGAGAAGAAGGGAGAGGGATAGAGAGTTAGAAACATTGATGAGAGAGAAACATTGATTAGCTGCCTCCTGCACACCTCACACTGGGGATGTGCCCGCAACCAAGGTACATGCCCTTGACCGGAATCGAACCTGGGACCTTTCAGTCTGCAGGCCGACACTCTATCCACTGAGCCAAACCAGTTAGGGCTGTTTATTACCATTTTACCATCCAAATATTACCCAGAAGTTTTTTTTTATCAATATCAATGGTAAATATATTTTAAAATATATAGAGCCAGAGAAAGTGCTAACTTTTCTCCTCAATTCACAAGAACGTGTGCACCTGACATAGTATGATATTTAATAAGTCACTAATGATTCACCTACATTGAATAAGTCACTAATGATTCACCTCTGAATGCTGACTCATATAGTAGCAATTTGAATTTTTCTTCATTTCAAAGAAAAAAAAAGTCACATTTATAAATAATTTGCTTGAGTGAGCATGCGCACGCATGCGCGTGCGCGCACGCACACACACACACACATACACACATACACACACATATACACACAGTTTAAAAGAGGAAATACCAAACACAGAAAAACACAGAGGAATATATGTGTGGAAAATGTCTCTGGAAGTGTGAAAGAAGAAAAAATATTGGCATTAAAATATAACTACTAATCCACTGCATATAAGTAAAATTTGGATCTTTAGCTTATAGCTGCAATGTTTCACATTTTGAAATTAGATTTAAAGTCAAGGACAATACAAACCCAGTTAAGTAAAGCTCAGAAAATGTCATTTAAGAATTGCTAGTTCCTTCTTATTTTTTTATACTGAAAAACTAAATGTATTGAACCAATTATTTTAATTCTGACTAAGGTAAAAAGTAATGAAACTATATTTTACTTTCTAAAATCATTATTCCTTCCCCTCAACCTTACATCTTTTTTTTTTTTGAGCATTGTAAATATTTTAATCCATTCTTCTGTATTGGATCTGGATCTAGGATTTTGATATACTTGCTGCAAATCTTTGTTTTCTTAGAATAAAAATATTCTCTACAGCTTCCTTATTTTAATATTGATTCAGCTTTAGGGTTAATTTCTATGCAAAGCAAATAATTTACCCAAACTTGTAAGGGATATGCATTATCAGAACACAACACCTGCAGGACAAAAGAGAGGTTAATTTCCTTGTTGCTCGCAAAAGGAGATCATTATGGAGCCTGCAGTAACCAAGCTCTGTGAAATAGCTGCATTAGTCATTAACTTTCCAGCACTAAATTTCATATCAAACTCAATTAACTACTACATAGCTTTTAATGACAACATTTCTTAGATGCAGCTCTTGTTTACTAATAAGATTTCACATCACGACTATCTGTTCCATTACTTTCTCCATGTTAATATTCAAGTCTTGATTTTCTCCAAAGAAAATGGGGCAATGAAAATTGCATTTGCTAAAAGTTCTCCTTGAATTATGTTTCAACATTTCAAGTGTGTTAATATAATGCTTTAGAAGCTAAAGGGAACAATTATATAGGAAGCCAAAGTCCTCTGTCTATCCCTAAGATTGATTAAGTTTGCTATTTATGCATATTTCCCCATAACATGGCTTCTGTGTTGGAATTTATCAGGATCAGATTCATCTAAATTGAAAATGTCCCTTAGTATATTTTTATCACAGTGAAAGTCAAAGCCCAGAATAACAAAAAGGCACAAAATTAATGTCATCAAGAAACAATTTACGTAGGTAATTAGCATAGCATTCTCATATAAAAAGACAGATGGATTAAGGGATGGGTCATTCATAGCCTGCAGTAAACTGCTTCAGTCTTTAATCCCCTGCTGTTACTTATCAACTGGTGCTCTTTTTATGGATTTAGATCCCTGGAAAGATGTAGATTCTTCTATTAGATTGATTCACCTTGTTCCTTTAACTTTTATTGATGATCTATTTTATTATTTTCATACTAAAATAACAATAATAAGAACTCAAATTTAGTTATCAGCTGAAGAATTGAAATCAAAACATATTTGAACATTTCTTATATAATACTTTTACAACGTACACAGACACACACATACACACTTATTGTTCTACTAGAGGCCTGGTGCACCCTCTTGCAGTCCAGGACCCCTCAGGGGATGTCTGCCTGCTTGTTCAGGGAGCAGGCCTAAGCCTGTCAGACATCCTTCTCACAGTCTTAGTCCGGGAGTTCTTGCTCCTTACCACCCATCTGCTCACTGCTCCTTAATGCTGCCTCAGAGGCAGGAGAGGTTCCCGCCACCTTGGCTGAGCTTGCCCAGCTTCTGGCTGCGCAGCGCTCCCTCTGTGGGAGCGCACTGACCACCAGGGGGCAGCTCCTGCGTTGAGCATCTGACCCCTGGTGATCAGTGTGCATCATAGCGATGGATCATTCTGCCATCTGGTTGATTTGCATATTACCCTTTTATTATATAGGATTGTGTTAAGAAACAGGCCTTGATTTGAAGGCAATCATATAAGAATTATTTCCCATTTCAACAAGAGATGGGATTATTCTGCAAGAGATATACACAACATTCAAGAAAATAACATCATAGCAACAGACAATAATGATCAACTATGAAAAATGTCAAATTATTTAAATACAAGTGTAACTGAAAATGCAGGTAATGAAAGCCAACTTATGAGACAGATGCTGGTGTAAAAGGGAAGAAGTGCTGTGACATGGGAGACTGGTGGACTCCCATCTCAAAGACCATCTCCCTTTCTGCCTCAAGCCTATGGTGCTTATAGGGATAGGAAGGGGAGGGCTTTTTATGTTTTGTGTGGTAGTGTTTTGTTTTTGTTTTTTGCTATCCAATTATCTTGCTAGCTTTTGGCACACTTGGGCCCTATCCAGTCATCTTTCTAGCTTTTGGTTTGCTCAGTGTAAGAACCTCCCCCCGTACCATCTTGGCCAATGGGGGTCAATTCCCAGTGCTCAGACTGACTATCTGGTAACAGAACCATGTACGCAATCACATTGAACACTTCCCATTGTTTAAGAAAAGGACTATGATTTCAAGAAGGATCTGTCATCTGTTGTCATTGCCATTGGATTTAAAAGATCTCTACTGTGTTACTCGATTTCCAGGCATTACTCTATGTATTCTTTCTACTTTTAATTTCTTTATTATAAGAAATATCAACATATACAGAGTAGGGAGAATTTTATAATGAACTTCCACATACCCACCACCCATTTTCAACATTGTTTTTTGATATGTAGATGCATCACTCCTATCTCTGCCTCTATCATCACATGCTATTTTTCCCTGCCTGTCTTCATCTTTCTGTGTCCAAATATCCTCTTCTTATAAGGACACTAGTCATTGAGTTAGGGCCCACCCTAATCCAATATGATCTGATCTTAACTTGATGAGAACTACAAAGACTCTATTTCCTATTTCAAAATAAGGTAACATTCACAAATACTGGAGTTTGGATTTCAACATATCTTTTTGGAGACACAATTTAACCCATTATAACTAAAATAAAATCTGAATGTTAGTTTATTAATTTATAACAAGAACTTTGTTATATTGTTGCCTGTGGAAATGGGTTTCTTCCATCAAATCATGAGAAAAGCATTTTGGGGACCCACATATGTGAAGATGAGATGTAGTGGTAAGACTATTGGAATAGCCTGGCCAGTGTGGAGCATGGACGTATGAACCAGGAGATCACAGTTCCATTCCAGGTCAGGCACGGGCCCGGGGTTGTGGGATCCATCCCCCCTGGTAGGGGGGTGTGTGTGCAAGAGGCAGCTGGTCAATGATTCTCTCTCATCATTGAGGTTTCTATTTCCATCTCCCTTCCTCTCTCTGAAATCAATAAAAATATATTTTAAAAAGCAACAACATGGTCCTTTAAAAATAAAAGATTTATTGGAATAGAAATAAAAGCTTGCTTCCAAGTGCCTGGTATCTCATCCACCATCAGATACCTGAATTCCATCTCACTGGGAATAAGTCCTGGGCCTGGTGAGTATGTGTGCCCAGCAGGAGAGTAGGAGCCAGCACTGTAATGCCATCACCATGGGCTCTGGGAGTCCAACTTAGTCTCCGTTCCCACCTGCGTTCTGGCTGGTGCAGCACTGTTGCCTCCTGGTCTGCAGTTGGGCCCACACAACTGCCGGGCCACAGGACTGCTACAGAGAGAGAACGTGTGAATGAATGGGCAAGCACAGGAATGGATGAGTAGTGCTGAGAGGGGCCTTTGTCAAGCTTTGATTATATTACCTCTGGTTTAGAAGAGAAAGGCTTTCCTTTTAACCAAAGGACTTATATGCAAGCATATAGGCCTAACCAATGGACACAGACAACAGGGGGGTGAGGGCAGGAGTGTGGGAGATGGGGGGTAATGTGGAGATAAGGACACATATATAATTACTTAATCAAATAAAGAAATTTAAAAAAACTACAAAAAATTTTTTAAAAAATAAAAAATAAACTAACCGATATCTTTCCTAATCCTTTGTGGGTTTGTGTTGGTTCTTCCCCCTTTCCAGTCTCTTTCCTAGATCTTCTGGGGTTCCATGCCCCTTATCCAGAATGATCCTTTTCCCAGATTAGACATCTCCCCGTTATGGTTGCCATCTTGGCTCCTACTTCGCATGTGCCTAGCTGAGTAATTTCCCCTTTATTGTTTATTCCTCCCCACCATAATCCTGGTGAGTGGACTGGTTGTACCCTGGGGATATTGGAAAGCCAGTCCTACCTTCCTATATAGGGAAACAGAGGGATGTTAATTCCCTTGGTGTAGATTTGGCTTTCCCTGGGGTTCTTGAAGCCATAACTTCCAGATTTAAGTCTGATTAAGTGTAACTTCCAGACTCAATCAAGCCCTTCTGTTTTGTTAGCTCCTAGCTGCCTACGCTAACAAAATGAAATAAAATTCCTACTTCAGCACGACTAGTACATATTTTTGCCCCCAAAGGCAGTAAAACAAAATATAGGCACATGAGAGCTGAGTATGTATTATATCAGAAAAAAGTTAGATAATTAGAATATTTAATGCCATCAAGCTAAAATAAATGGACACATGCATTTTAATGATAGGAAGGCTTGCCAATGGGATTGGCAATTTTACTAGCCCAGACTCCCTTGTTATCTCAGAATTTGGAATTACACTTAAAGAGAACACAGATTTATACCTTAGAGACTCATCTGCATCTCAGTTTCCACAGGTGACTAACTCTCCTGTGATTGACAGACTCTTTCTTTAGCTATGTTAATGAATTCATTTCTAACTCTGCAAAATTCTTTTGGCTTTCGACCCCTTAGGTTGCTTTAAGATGCTTATAAATTCTCAGATGTCATTCTTCCTTGTCTTAGTTTTGGGGATTATATTATTTTTGCAGCTTCTCTCCTTGTTATTCCCATGAGCTGGGGAGATGGGGATATATATATTCAGTCAAATTGTCCTATTGGAGAGCCATAAAAGTATTCTTCATTTTCTCATTCTCCCTCTTCTATAATGACACAGAATTTTATAATATTTATATTTAAAATAATCACAATTATCATTTATTAAGATCATATTCTTTCTCAGGATATATGTGGCAAATTTTGCATTCATTATTTTATTTCATTCTTATTATCTCAGTAGGATAATTATTATTTCTCTTTTAAAGATGATGAAACCTAGGCTCATTCTGCTGCTCTACATTGCTCATGCTTTCCTTAACATTTATAATAGAGATTAAAATTCTTAGTTTTTTACAACTTCAGAGGTCTTGTTTCATACTAACTTTCCTTCAGAAACCTAATTTCATTCACCCCGTAGCCTGGAGTTTTGAACATCCATGCACTTGCCTGATATACTTTTTGCATGTAAAAGGTATCATTTAAACTTACATAAATGCTCCTTGTTATTTTAGGTAAAGTGAAAATTCCAACTCTTCCAAGAAGCTTTTAGAGCAAGTTGAAATGAATAGTCCTTTATTCTATACTCATATAGTTCTTGGTTAATAATAATATTAAGCATTCTATCAAATCATGTCATTAATAGTCATTTGTGTATTGCCTTTAATAGACTCTAAAGTCCATTAGAGACTTGCTAATTTGTTAATTAGTTTGTAAATTTTGAAGGAAATATCTAGAATAGCTAATATGTTATGAAACATTGGATATACTACTAAGAACAAAAGAGGTGAAATCACTTTCTTAATGAAATGTAGATCTTAGGGACTATAATACTAACCATACAAATAAAAGAAAAATAGTAATGCCAAGAGTGAACAACATATGTAATAAATTTTTACTGAGTATTTAGTTTAAAAATTTTAAATAACATAATGTCATTGGCATTTTGATTTTTAAATTAATTTATCTTAAATAAGTTAATATTTAAAATAATATTTGTTTATTCATGTACAACTTTAAAATAATAGGTAAATTTCTTTCTTCCAATAGTAGGATATATTGTTATTTTATTGTTTTATTGGCCCTTTGCCATCACCAGGTTGAGGGGCATTTTGTATTGCATTGGAAGGATTTACATAGAGCACATAAGGTCATGTAATAGAGCCAGGTCATGTACCTTTACAATAATAATGATGTTGTGTAATCCTTGCTTTCTACACATTGAATCTTTTCCTTCTAAATGCTACAGATGTCTGAAAATCCCTGTCAATGCCCAGCAATAAATATGAAATGAACAATTTTTTGTGACTATGCAACAGTGATTAGATGTACAGAGCTCATCTTTATGTTGCTACACATAAAGTAAATTGGATATTGCATTTTGGGCATCGTGTTACTGGAAAGGAATTTGGAGGTTATTCAGTCCAGATATATTTTATAGATGAAGCAAATGGGGCCCATAGAAGTGAAGTTACTTAAGCGAAGTTGCAGCCTCAGTTAGGAACATAGCCAGAGCTCAAACCCACATTTTCTCAATTTATATTCACAATTAGGAAAACTATATCCAGAGATGACTGATCTATAAAATCTGAGAATTATTTGCATTTTTAAAATATACAGAACACATTAAAGCACTCTAACTAGTCAGTGTTTAAACTCATATCATCTTTTTGAGGTCCCCAAAATTTTCTATATATTGTTTTCCATTTTCACTAGCAGTGATAAATAAAATAATTATAAATTAAATAATAAGAAATTTGAAAGACATATCTTGGAAGGCTAGAGTGCTATTATGTTTCACATTTAAGTTGTGGCTCTATTTGTCTTCTATGTGATTCTCCTTATATTTAACTCCTTAAAAATTCTCGATCCTATGTTAACCTGGGAATATAAGGTATTCAGAAAAAATGCATAACTGATTTTTAGCATATATTTCATAGTCAAAATGTAGCCTTATAAAAACCTGTGGTTTTTTGTTGTTTTTTTTGTTTTTGTTTTTAATACAGATAAGATCATCTTTTGGGGAGGTAGTCATAGAGGAGTGTAAATACAATAGTCTCCTTGTATGCTGGGACCTTCCAAGCTCAGTAAACTCAGTGTCTCCTTGGTGTTTCAGGCTTGGACCATGACCATATCAGGAATACATGTTGGAACATATAAGTGTATGTTGTGAAAAATAAACCAAGGCAACCTTTTTAGCTATTATGTCCCAGTGATATTATCAAAAGGGTTGAGTTACTGTACCGGTAGTAAAGCTAATAACTTTACCCTTATAAGGGATTGCCCTTATCTTTCTTTGTTTCCTTTATACAAGTTAAACTAGGAGATGAAAATGGTTAAATAACATGCAGATCTACCGCCTGCCATCAGATTGGCTGGGAACTAATGCACATGTACTCATAGGGCTAGCATGTGAGCTGCAGCATGAAGGCTGCTAGTGAACCTCCTGTGTGTGACTTTGTCCTGTGTGGGTTAGAGTTGCTTGGATTCACAGCAATGCAGGGGTAAGTAAATACTTTTCAGGAAAAACTTTAAAGCTCAATTCAAATAAGCAGAGTTCTATACAGCAGATGTTCAGCATATGGTTGGTGTAGCCCTCAGATAACTTTTTGTCCTTACTATATTTTTTTAACCTGGATTCTAGGCCCAATAGTAATATATATATTTTTTAAATATTTACTTATTAAATTGATTGAGGTGACATTAGTCAACATGAGCATATAGGCTTCAGGTGTGGGTTTCTACAAATAGTAAGCTTTAAACCACGCTGAGTATAAGAGGTTTTGACCTTCTTTGTTAGGTCTGTGCACTATTATGTAGGATTAAATCAGCAACCTTAAATTTTGAACCGATTTATCTTGTTCAGAATTATGTTTCAGGCCAAAGAAGTAAATGCATAGGTATTGGATATATTGACCATGTCCCCAGACTCCTGGCATTACCTCCTCCCTCTCGTTGCCAAAACAAAACAGGGTATCAAGTTTGTTTATTTTATAAACCCAGACAATAGTTATGTCTTTTGGAAACCTATACTGTTATAGGAATACTGTGGACTGGTATATTTTAATCCATAAACAATTAAAGATAAATTTAAAATTTTCTGAAGGGGTATATATTACATTATCTTGAGTTGAAATAGAAAAATAAAATAATAATTATAAATTAAATAATGAGAAATTTATAATTTTTAGAACTTACTATCTCTATTTAACAGGCATAAGACAAGAAAATTAAAAAAATAATTTTGGTCTTTAGAAAATTATCAACAGAAATATTAAAGTGAAATAAAGACACAACTTTTCTTTAAGAGAGAGTTTGATTTTGAGGCTTGGCATACATGAATGAGAAAAGGTGAACCCATAGCTCAGGGAGGGGAAAAATGGGACCTTATATGGATTCAGAATTCACTGACCTCAAATCTGTCACTGTGTGAGACTGTGAGATATAACCTAAAGAAGTATGTTAGGGGGAAAATAGGCCCAAATATATATATATATGATGAAAGCATATTTTTACATGTAAGTACTGTACTGTTAGACCTACATGTGTAAGAGGAAGGATAAAATAGATATTAGAAATAGTTGAAAGGTTTAGGGAACAACAGAAAAGCTGTAAAAAAAGACAATCAGAAAGGCATATCCCTGCTGCCATGGGGGTAATACAAGTTATTCAAGAACTGAAAAGTCCAAAAGCTGAGGGCAGGAAATATTTTGAGAATCATTTGAGGCTCCTCTGGACACAAGGTGCAGAACTATCCACAACATCTTTAGGACAAACATGTTGCAGGTGATTCTCTGTTTGTGACTATGGAGAAAAAAGAAACCTATTTCCTTTGAGATATGAAGGCCCTAGAACACAGACAGGCAGAAAGGTAAGAAATTAGGATTGGGCAAAGATAGAAGAAGAAATGATTATAAATGTAGATACCCACAAGAGATGAAGATTATTTCACTAGACATAGTTCATACTAAATTCAGCACAAAGTAGACATAAAAGACTTAGTAGGGAAATGCAAATAAAGGTGTTTAAACCTGAGTTGCACCATTTTTGTCTTAAAAGGCAGTGTGGACTTGGTGTAGAAGTAGCTCTTTTAAGAACCTCCTATGCAACCTTGAGCTCATATGACCTAGGAAAATGTGCAAAAAGAGATGTTTTAGTTAATAACTTTATGAAAGTGGATATGGATTTGCCTATGTCAGGCTTCTTCACCCCAAAATAGATAGCCACATATTGGTTGACCATAGCCTGTGCTCTTTAAGTTGGATGTACTGAGAAATAGGAGACACATTTCCCATCATATTTCTCCACCATATCCTGAGTGGATAATGCCATCTACCTCACCCCTTAGAGAAAGTATTTTTGTAGTGTCCTCAACATCTTTTATCTACTTATCTATGAGAAAAGGAATTTCTACTCTTTGATAATAGATTCATAAAAAACCTTGTATTTTTCCATTGGGCATATTTAATATATTTGTGTATGGGATGGCTACCTGTGTCCTGTTCCTTTGGCATGCTGGGTGTCAGGCTGTGGCCTTGATTTGTGCTTCTATTTTGTATACGGTGTCTCTATTTGGTTAGTCGAGCCTGAAACACGAGCTCTATCAATTCATAGTAGGGATTCAAAACCCGACCTTATTGCACAGACCTTTTTAAATTTATATTGGTAAGTAAGAAGTTTTTCAATAGAACCATTAAAAAATACCTTGTGTGTGGAATTTTTCTTTCCTGGGCCTAAAACGAGAGCTTACTTTTTATTCATATATAGTCATTAATTCTTGATTGATTGGTGTACTATGGTGACTACAACTTAGAGCTTGAAAGGGATTTATTTCAGTAAATTTGAATATTAATGCCATATGCCCATGTGTTTTATAAAACTTTTCCATTTGACTTCAGTTATTCCTGGAAGAACCAGAATCTAACTAGAACCCAACCATCAGTTACGAAGGGTTTCCCAATTTGGAGGAAGTATTTCTCTTTAAAAATCCAGCCAAATCTATGGAAGGGATTATAACATTGGGTATAGCCTGCTGAATAAATGAGATTTTACTCAGAGAAAATCTTCATTTAGTTATTCCTTACTTAGATGTACTTAATACATGTATTTTCATTTGAACAAAATTATTTCACTGAAAACTCAGAGTACTCAGTGGCACAATATATTTTACTTATCCTCTCTATAATGGTTCACAGTGGCAACCTGAGCACATGAGGATGTGGAAGTATTTCTATGAATTGTTAATTTTTGGAATCATTCTTTAAAAAAAATATCTTTTGCCCTGGCCAGTGTGCTCAATGGTTAGAGTGTTGGCCCATACATCAAAGGGTCACGGGTTTGATTTCCAGTCAAGGGAATGTATGTGGGTTGCAGGTTCAATCCCCGACCCTGGTCGGGGTGCGTGCACATTTAACAGGCAACCAATGGATGTGTCTCTGTCATCTCTCTCTCTCTTTCTTCTTCCCTCCCTTCCACTCTCTCTAAAAAATCGATTGAAAAAATATCCTCCAATGAGGTTTAACAACAACAACAAAATAGTTACCTTTTTTTATCCTTGAAAACTATATTTTTAAAAACATGCTTAAATCAATTTTCTAAGAACCTTGGCAATATAAAATATAGCACTGTAATTTTGGCTAGATTAGATCTATGGATATAAACTAACATTTTAATTGATTAATGTAACACCTTTTATGGGGAATGTTATTAGAAACCAAGATACAGATGCTAGATTTGCTTGTTGCTGCTGAGTTGTTGCTCCTAGGCACTGTCTACTGACAGAGTAAGGAAATATAGCTGATGTATACACACATAATTGTAACTATTTCTATAAGTTACCATGCATACTTATATTAAACTAAATATGAGTTTATACTGAAGTCTCCAACTAAATGCCACATGGCTCATTATAGGCTATTCACCTCATTTGCCTGTAAACTCTCACTCAAACAGTGAAAAGTCTGGCTTTCACTGTCCACCATCAATTTATTTAATTGATCATTTGCAGTATATATTTAGTGTTAAAAGAATGGTTAACCTGGACCCCTGTGAGGAAAAATATTTTTAATTAAAATACTGTGCTTATATACAGTTCTTCTTGCCTTTAATCTTATAGTCTCCTTTTATTTCCAAAGTGAGTTAAGCACACTTCCCTCTTTCACTTCAGTGAGATTGTTCCTACATTTATTTTTATTTATTTTAGAGAGAGAGGAAGAGAGTTATATTTTTGTCACATGGTGAATTCCATTCCATGATCTACTTCCTAAATGATAATTTTTTAAAATTATATAAATTAAGGGTTACCCTTCATGCTCAAAAATTCTATAGATATTGACATGAATAATGTCATTCATCCATTATAGATGCACAATATTATAGAGACTAGAGGCATGGTGCACAAAATTTGTGCACAGGTGGGGGGAGCAGGGTCCCTCAGCCCGGCCTGTACCTTCTCGCAATCCGGGATGCCTTGAGGGATGTTTGACTGCCAGTTTACGCCCAATCCCACAGGGATCCCTGCAGGATCAGGCCTAAACCGGCAGTCAGACATCCCTTTTGCAATCCTGGATCACTGGCTCCTAACCGCTCACTTGCCTGCCTGCCTGATCGCCCCTAACTACTTGCCTGATGGCCTGATCGACCCTAACTTCCCTGCATGCCTGCTGATCACTCCCTAACCACTTGCCTGCCTGCCTGATTGCCCCTAACCACCTCTGCCTGCCTGCCTGATTGCCCCTAACCACCTCTGCCTCAGCCCCTGCCACCACAGCTTTGTCCGGAAGGACGTCCGGAATGATGTCCAGGAGGTTGTTCATCTGTCTGGTCTAATTAGCATATTACACTTTTATAATTATAGATGGTTTCAATTTCCTAGAAAAATCCCTGTGTTTCACTTACTCAACCCTCTCCCCTCTCATTTCATCTCTGTCACCAATGTTGTTTTTACTGTAGTTTTTACCTTTTGCACAATGTCATGTGGTTAGAATCAAATGGTATGTAGCATTTTCAGATAAGCCTCTTTCACAGCGTAATAGATATTTGATATTCATCTATTTCTTATTTTAGCTTGATAGATCTACCTTTTTTTAACTGAATAATATTTTACTGTATGGGTATGCCACAGTTTATCAATTAACCTATTTAAGGTCATCTAGGTTGCTGTCAGTTTTGGTGATTATGAAAAAGCTTGACTGAACATTTGTGTGTATGTTTTTACATGATACAAGCTTTCATTATCATTTGGGTAAATACATAAAAGCATGATTGCTGGAGAGCATGGTGAGACTATATTTAGATTTATAAGAAAGCACAGTTCCATCCCATGCAGCTGTACAACTGAATTTTAGCCATTTGAATCATTGTATAGCAGCATCTCACTATTGCTTTAATTTTCATTTCTGTAATGGCAAATCATATTGAGCATTCTATATAATAAAAGCCTAATATGCTAAGTATCCAGTCGTCTGGTCATCTGGTTGTCCGTTCAACCAATCAAAACGTAATATGCTAATGATATGCTAAGGCTGCTCAACAGCTCACTATGCTGCACACTGACCACCAGGGGGCAGACACTCTGACTGGTAGGTTAGCTTGCTGCTGGGGTCCAGCAGATCAGGACTGAGCGAGACGGGCCAGACACACCCTAGAGGCCACCCATGGTCCCTCCCTGGCTGGCCAACCTCCCACATTCCTCTCCAGCCCTGATAGTGCACTGGTGGAGTCCCTTAGCCTGGCCTGTGCCTTTTCACAACCTGAGACTCGTCGGGGGATGTTGGAGAGCCGGTTTCGGTCCAATCCCACAGGCTAAGCTGAGGAACCCCACTGGTGCATGAATTTGTGCATCAGACCTCTAGTCTTTTATATGCTACTTGCCGTCAGTATATCTTGGGTATATTTTCAGTTCAATCCTTTGTCCATTTTTTAATTGAGTTGTTTAATCTCCTATTGTTGAGTTTTAAGAGTTCTTTGTACATTTCGGATACCAGCCCTTTATCAATTGTGTTTTGCAGATATTTTCTTCAATTTTATGACTTGTCTTATCATTCCTTTGGTAAGGTCTTTCATGGAGCAGAAATTTTTTATTTTCATAAAGCCCAACTTAGCAACTTTTTCCTTTATAGGTCAAGCTTTTGAGATTTTATTTAAAATTTTGTCATTAAGCTCAAGGTCACTCAACATGTGAACATATATTTTTAACTAGTACCCATATACATTTTTAACTAATATAATAAGATCACATTTATATAACACTATATCACTTCACATATTGAGGTTCCTTAGTGTATTATCAATTTCTCCTTCCCATTCCTGTGATATTACTATCATTCATTTTACTTATCCATGTCTAGCTACAATCACATTCTTGCTATTATTAATTTAAACAGTTATAGTTTAGATTTATATGTAATGACAAAAAGAAAACATTTTATTTTATCCTCATTATTGCTTCTCTGACATATTTTCTTTCTTTATGAAGATACAATTTTCTAACCTTTATCATTTTCCATCTTCCTGTAGAATCTCTTTAAATTCATTGGCACAGTGGGATTGCTGGCAATGAATCCACTTAGTTTTTGGTTGTTTGGTAAAGTTTTCATTTCTCTTTCACTTGAAGGATAATTTTGTTAGATAAAGAATTTTAACTTGATGCTTTTATTCTTTGAACATTAAATACTTCATCCCACTCTCTTGTTACTTGTTTGGTTTCTTACTAGAAGTAGAGTATAATCCTTATCCTTGACCCTACAGGTAATGTATTTTGCCTTCTGACTTCTCTCAAGGTTTTCTCATATTGTTTTTCTGCAGATGGGATACATTATGTCTAATTGTTGCAATTTTGACATAATAATCATACTGAATATTTCTGACCTTCCTGGATCTGTGGTTTAGTTCATGTCAGTATGTTTTAAAATGTCTTGATTATTACTGCTTCAGATATTTATTTTCCTCTTACCTCTTTCTCCTGCTTCTAGTATGCAATTACATATATGTTACAACTTTGGAAATTGAGTTCTTGAATGTTCTGCTTTGTATTTTTTTTTCTC
The DNA here is from genome assembly GCF_000412655.1 of Myotis brandtii. NCBI lineage: Eukaryota > Metazoa > Chordata > Mammalia > Chiroptera > Vespertilionidae > Myotis > Myotis brandtii. The sequence goes on along the minus strand of NW_005365553.1, from coordinate 297,956 downwards.
TTGGCATTTTAGTTTGAATAGTTTCTCTTGAACTATCTCAAAACTCACAAATTCTTTCCCAAACTGTGTCTAGTCTATTAATGAACCCACTAAAGACATTCTTTATTTCTGTTAAGTTCATTTGATTTATAGTGTTTCCTTTTGTTTCTTTCTTACAGTTTTCATCTCTCTTCTTACATTACCCACCTATTATTGCATGCTTTCTATTTTTATCCATTAGAGTCCTAAACACCTTTTTAAAATATATTTTTATTGATTTCAGAGAGGAAGGGAGAGGGAGACAGAGATAGAAACATCAATAATGAGAGACAGCTATTGATTGGCTGCCTCCTGGTTTCCTTTTGTTTCTTTCTTACAGTTTTCATCTCTCTTCTTACATTACCCACCTATTATTGCATGCTTTCTATTTTTATCCATTAGAGTCCTAAACACCTTTTTAAAATATATTTTTATTGATTTCAGAGAGGAAGGGAGAGGGAGACAGAGATATAAACATCAATAATGAGAGACAGCTATTGATTGGCTACCTCCTGCCTCCTGGGGATCGAGCCTGGAACCCAAGCATGTTCCCCCACCAGGAATCAAACTGTGACCTTCCGGTTCACAGGTCAGTGCTCAACCACTGAGATACACCGGCCGGCCAGAGTCCTAAACATCTTAATCATAATTATTTTAAATTCCCTCTCTGATATTTACAAAATTCACATTATCACAGAGTTTTGTTCTGATAATCTTTGTCTCTTCAGACTTTCTTTCCTTGTCTTTTGCCTTGCCTTGGTTGATTTTGAAAGCCAGCTATGTTGTATGAGTAATAGGTACGGAGGCAAATAAACCTTTAATGTAAGAATATATTCTCCTCTGGCTAGGAGGTTAGCTATGTTTAAAGTCTGTTATAATTCTATATGTCAGGGGCTTCAAATTCCTCTCGTGTTCCTGTCTTTGTCTCCTCTCTTGACTTCCCTAAATACTCCTCCACAAAGAGCATCTGATTCTTACAGATACTCTTGGGGAAGTACTTAGGGAAGTCCAGTTATTATACTGGTGTCTTGGTTTAAGTCTTAAAATGTGAGGAGGGAAAAAAAATTATAGTATTATAATTAAATCTCAGTATTTTTGTGGGCCTATGCACTTTCATGATCTTTACTCGAATTTCTCCAGTAGTCTATATTTTGTTTACCCCTGTACGTGAAACAAGAAGACTAGACAGGGAGGAAAGCCCTCCCCCAGTTGTGATAAGGCTCTGGTAAAGTCCTTTACCCTGGATTGCAAGTCTTTGTTATGAAGAAGGCACTTGCATTTCATTATGTTTAGTTTTCCTCTGTCATGCCAGAGCCTTAAAAGGTTTTTCTCAGTCTTTACCATGAGAATCCAGTGGAGTCCTTGGAAATAAAATCTTTGAAAATTTGGAGATATCTGTAATACTAGCCCACAGGAGCATCTCCCCTCACACTGATCCATACCCAGCTCCAGTAATTATTCAATTACACCTAAGTGTCTCTACAAGGTTTGGTTTCAGCACCAGCTGCCCCAAAAAGTAGATCTTCAGTGATTTGACTCTCTCTTAAATTTTCAGTGATGTTTGCCAGCAACCTCAGTGCTCTGATATACCCAAGAAAAATCATTGATTTTCAATTTATTTACATTTTTCCTTATTGGAAGGACATGAATAATAACTTCTAAGAACTTTGTATGTTGGGAGTAAATCCTAATGTTTTTCTGTAATATATTTCTTTTCTAATTTTTTAAACCAAATCTTTGAGGCTATGTTATGAAGGGTCTCCTTTTCTTCAAAAATTAAAATTAAAATGTATTAAATGCAGTCTGGATATTCTACCACCCTCGTGGGAAAGACAGGTTATTTTGTATACTCAGAAGTTGCACAAAAACTACTCTCTTAGATAATGAGAAATTTTACTGTTAGTCATAATCCAAGGTTGAATTTAGATCATAACTTTAAGTCGGTTCTTTAAAACTGACATAATTTTAATTTACCATGTGGACTCAGGAGTGAAAGAGCATTAAATAACTCACTGATCCATAAAGACAATTTTAAATTTTACAGTAAAGTGATATGAATTTCTTCACTGATGCTTAATTCATTAATGTTTTAAATATTTGTATCAGTTAAGAAGTGTATTCAGTTATTTATTTTAAAAGTGGCTACGGATTCTTCTCATAAGAAGGGCTTATTGTATCTAGAGCTGTTCAGTCATATTCAATTTGTGTTTATTTCTTCATGGTCACAAGACGGGTGATCTTCCTCAACTATCATATATATGTTACAGGTAGGAATAAATAGAAAGAAAAGGTTTTGGGTTGTTGTTCTATCAAAGTTCAGAAAAATTATATAATATGAAAATCAACTGCTAAAAATACCCTTTAAAAACAGAATAGGTATGGGCTACCTATACAGAAAACATGGGGCCAGAATCAAACCCAAGACCCCTCAGTCTGCAGACCTATACTCTATCCACTAAGCCAAACTGGCTAGGGCATGGGGCTTCTTAAAATTGTGAAGTCTATTAAGAATTTTTTGAATTTTTGGTTTGGATATTCTGTGTTGCCCTTTTCAATCATTCAAGATTTCATTCAAAAGCATAGTTGTCAGAGTACATAAATGCTCCAGAAGATTATAATTTATAAGTAAAATAATTCTGAAATAACATTTTAAAAACTCCAGAAATTTTAATGTCATTGTTTATCATAATCGACATATTTTTCTGAGAAAATTCACCATTTGTTATTTAAAAATATTGTCTGAAATTGCTCCTGGAACCTAGAAAATATGTAGGCATTCTGAATCAAAGTTAGATAAGCAGAAGATTTAATGTTTAGTACCGTCAAATGGTTTTTGGAGGATTATAAAGACATTATTTCAGTAAATAGATTTAAGATTTATATATCTATTAATGTATATTATATATCTATTGTTTGAGATTTTTCTTGTCTCTTGTAATCCCGTGAATTTCTCTCTTAGGACTACTTTTGTTATATTGGAAATCAGCGAGCTGAACAGAGGACGCCTTAGTCTGTAAGCCAAATTTGGAGTCTTTATTACGCTGGCTTCTCAGCGGAGTTGCCTTTAAAGTCTGAGCAAAGTAACATGGAGGAAGCTTTCCCTTTATGCCCTCCCAGTTTCTTTGTCTCCTAAATATGGGGCTTCCAGACCTTTCACAAGTTTTGCAAAGAGCCCCATGGACTGGGATGGGGGCAGTGTGCTCAGTAAATATTTTGAAGGAAGCTTGTAACCTTGAGCACAGCACAACTCAGATAACTAAAAGACATTTGGCATGGGAGGAACCAGGGACAGACCAGACACTTACGTCAGCAGAGCGGCTTGCAGGACCAGATAATTGAGCTTATTTTCCCTATTATTTGAGCAAGTGTGCTTATAGAAGCCAGGGATAGCAGAGTTAATTAAGAGAACAAAGGACCATCTATGTTTAGTGGAAAATTTTAGACAGCAGTTCTTATGAAATGGAGGTTCCGGGAACAAGATGGAGTGCCTATGCTTCACTTTCACTGTGTCTAATAGATTTTGGGTTGTTGTATTCTTGTTTTCCTTTTTTTTTTTTTTTAAATACATTTTATTGATTTTTTACAGAGAGGAAGGGAGAGGGATAGAAAGTTAGAAACATCGATGAGAGAGAAACATCGATCAGCTGCCTCCTACACACCTCCCACTGGGGATGCGCCCGCAACCAAGGTTCATGCCCTTGACCGGAATCGCCCCTGGGACCCTCCAGTCCTCAGGCCGACGCTCTATCCACTGAGCCAAACCGGTTAGGACTGTTTTCCTTTTTTTAAAAGTATCTTTTGATTGCTTCCTTTATCTCATTGTTAACCCATTTACTGTTGAGTAGCATGTTATTTAGCCTCCATTTTTTTGTGTGTTTTTCAGTTTTTTTCTTGTGATTGATTTCTAGTTTCATACCTTTGTGTTCAGAGAATATGCTTGATATGATTTCAATCTTCTTAAATTTATTGAGACTTGTTTTGTGGCCTAACATGTGGTCTATCCTAGAAAATGTTTCATATGCACTTGAACATAATTTATATTCTGCTGCTTTGGGGTGAAATGGTCTGAAGATATCAATTAAATCCATCTGATCTAGTGTGTCATTTAAGGCTGCTATTTCCTTATTGATTTTCTGTCTGGAAGATCTATCCATTGACATAAATGGGGTTTTCATTGCTTCTTTGGTAGAATTTTTAATCATTGATTTTAATCTTTCTTTTATCAAACTTTGCCCATTTTGTTTGGTGATACCTTCTTTGACCCACTTAGAAAGCATTTTATAGTTTCTATAAACTTTTCAAGTTCAGATATTTTATAAAGTTATATTCATTCTGCTGTGGAACATAGCTAATGTCTTTGTATTTTCATTTTAATTGAAATTTATTTGGATTCATTTAATTGAATTTATTGGGAATGCATTGGTTAATAAAATTACACTGGTTAAAGCAGCACAACTCCATAATATGTGTTCACCATCCCAAGTCATGTCCCCCATCATTACCACTTATTCTCTCTTTTCCCTTTCCTACTTCCCACACCCTGTTTTTAAAACAGTTATAAAAACAACACATTAGGCCAAGGTATATTCACTAGATAATTATTTTAACTATTTAGTGAAGAAATAATTAGTATTTATTTCAGAAAATTGAGGTTGGACCATTTGTCAGTTTATTATGAGTCATCATTAGACTAGCATCAGATATTGCCAATAACATAAAAAAAAGGAAAATCATAGGTAAATAATCTTTATGAACATAGAAACAAATATTCATAAGAATATATTAATATACTAGAGGCCCGGTGCATGGGATTTGTGAACTGGTGCGGGGAGTGGCTTGCAGGGATTGGCCTGATGAACAGCACTCCCACTGTGGGAGCACACTGACCACCAGGGAGCAGCTCCTGCATAGAGTGTCTGCCCCCTGGTGGTCAGTGCATGTCATAGAGACTGGTCGACCAATCGTTCTGGTCATTCTGCCATTCGATCACTGGGCTTTTATTATATAGGATTGAATTCAGTAAGATATAAAATTAAAAATAATTTTGACTAAGTTGAGTGAATTGCAGGAATTCAATTTAATCAATCATTGTAATTTTGACACCAATAGAAGGTGAGGAAAACCTATATGCTCATCTCAGTAGTCATGGAAAAAAATTTAAATTAGTAATATAAGGAAATTGTTTCAACTCGATAAAAGATGTATAAAATCCTATGGCAAACATTATACTTAATGGTAAAATATTTTGTGTTTCCCACTTAAGACTGTCTACTCTAAATATAAAAAGGCACATCACCAAATTTTAAAAAGGAAACAATTATTTGGATACTACACACACGCACACACACACACACACACACATTCACACACATGATATATTGATAGTGAATGAGCTCATAAAAAGATAATCAGTATAATTAGACACTAGGGAAGTATAAATGAGAATCACAAGATTCCACTGCACTTTCAATAGGATATATAAAATACAAACAATACCGAATGATTAATAGGAGAATGAGCAGCTAAATGTCTCATACATTACTAGTTTAAATGAAAAATTCCATTGCCATTGGAAAACAGTTTAAAAAAACAGTTAAACATACACCAATCTTAAACCTAGCAACTTCACTCAGGAATTTCCATACCAAAATTTAAAACATATATTTACTAAAAGACGTGTACAAGAATGTGTATAGTAGCTTTATTTATAACTAGAGGCCCAGTGCACGAATTCATGCACGAGTGGGATCTGGCCGGCCTGGCCCCAGTCGGCAGATTGGGACCAGGCCTGTTGGGAGGAGGAGATGGCAGGAAGTTGGCCGGCGGGCTCTATCCCCAATTGGGGTGGGGGGCTGATTGGGAGTGGGGCCAGCCATGGGGAGGGGTTGTGGGCAATGGGCTGGCCAGCAACACCCCCAAATGGGGCCAGGGGAGGGGCCATGTGAGGTTGGCCAGCCAGCCTCACCCCTGAATGAGGTAGGGGGTTGATTGGGGGCCAGTGGACTGGGGGTGGGTCCATGGGTGGTTGGCCAGCCGGCCCTGCCCCTGATTGGAGTGGGGGGGCCAATCGGGGGCAGAACTGGCTGAGGGGAGGGTCCACAGGTGGATGGGGTGGTGGGGGCCCATCAGGGATGGGGCTGGCCTAGGGGAGGGACTGCAGGCAGTTGGCTGGCCAGCCCTGCCCCTGATCAGGCTGATTCGCTGGCCACAGCGGGCATCATAGCAACCAGTTGTTCTGGTCATTACAGTGTTCAGGTCGCTGGCTTTTTATATACATAGATGGTTCTTTTCAACTCTGGAAAGAACCCAAATGTCCAACAGAGAAGGAGTAAACAATTGTGGTTTATTCATACAATGAATATTTCCCTGCAAAAGTAACAAGATATTGACACATACAAACATGTAGAAACATTTTAAAAACATCATAGTGAACAAAAGAAATCAGACCCCAAAGAGTACACAGTTTGCAATTCTTTTTACTAGTATATGAAGTTTAGGAACAGACAAATTTATCCTGTAGTATTGTAAACCTAATAGTGAGTGCCTATAGTTGGGAAAGAAATTGTCTGTAAAAAGATGTAAAGAACTTTGTATGATGATGTTAATGCTCTACAACCTTACCAGAGTGTTGGGTATATTGGAGAGGATAAATAAGTTTCCTTCTGTGTTCTTGGCTAAGATCCCTGTAATAAAAGAAAGATTGCTAGCAGAAAAACAAACATAATTTTAATAATACATATACCTTCCGTATACATAAGAGATACCCAAGAAAATTGAGTAACACTCAGAAATGACCCAAGCCACCACCTTAAATATCATCTCCAGCTAAATAAAGAAATATAGTTGGGGGATGTAGGGGAAACCAGTTAAGGGAGGTATTCAGGCAAATCACCATAAAAGAAGGTATGGTTGCTAAGTGGATTTAAATCCCTGCCTTTTTCATTGATAAGAGTTTCTACAGACTTAAATCATCTTTCTATTCCTGGTGCAGAGAGGGAAATACCCTTACAAACAGACATTTCCCTTATAAATGTAAATGTTACAAAAGGGTAACTTCTCAGATTTCAGAGCTTTCTGTATATCTGCAGTTTCTTAAAAATAACCAGCTCAAAATAATCCTTATGCCAAAAAGGCATATTTTGGGTGGTATATTCTGCTGCCTTTCAAATATATGAGCATATATTTTTTTAATCTAATATTTGTGCCCTTTATAATATACTACTAGTGGCCCAGTGCATGAAATTCATGCATGGGGGGTCCCCTCAGCCGAGCCTGCACCCTCCACAATCCGGGACCCCTCGGGGGATGTCCAACTGCTGGTTTAGGCCTGAACCTGAGGATCAGACCTAAACCGACTGTTGGACATCCATCTCACAATCCGGGACCGCTGGCTCCTAACTACTCACCTGCCTGCCTGCCTGATCGCCCCTACTGGCCCCCCTGCCAGCCTGATCACCCCTAACTGCCTCTGCCTGCTGGCCTGGTTGCCCCCAACTGCCCCCCTGCCAACCTGGTTGTCCTCAACTGCCCCCCCCACTGGCTTGGTCACCCCTAACTGCCCCCCTGCCAGCCTGATCACCCCTAACTGCCTCTGCCTGCCAGCCTGATTGCCTCCAACTGCCCCCCCCCACCAGCCTGGTTGCCCCCCACTGCCTGGTTGCCCCCAACTGCCCCTCTGCCAGCCTGGTCACCCTTCACTGCCCCCCATGCTGGCCTGATCATCCCATACAACCTGCTGTTTAGTCGTTTGGTCGTCCCTCACTAACCCCCTGCCGGCCTTGTTGCCCCACTCAGCCTGTTCAGTCATCTGTTCGGTTGCGATGGCCCCTGGCTCTTTATATATATAGATTATATCTCAATTTTTTAAAAGATCTCTAAAAACCTGTTTAAAATCTGGTATCATAATGTATCTATATTTTTATAGATTACTTTTATTTGTTCAATACCATTTTGATTTCTTAAATTTCTTATGTAGCATATTTAGTATTGATTTTCCTCACAACAGTTTTTTTTCTAGTTAGACATTTTAATATTGGTAAATTTTCACAAGTTTAAAATGTAAAAAAAAAGGGTAAAGTGTTGGTTCAAGGGCATAGCATTGATGCTAGATAAGATATGTTCAAATCTAGCTCTGCTGCTTTCTTGTTGATTTGGAAAACTGGGATGATAATAAATTGGGATAATAAACAACCTTAGTGGGTTATTGCAACTATTAAATACACTGATATAAAAGTTCATAAAATAGTTTCCAGCACATACTAAGTACCATGAACTTTTATTGTTAATTTTGTATATGTATATACACAGAAACATTTATATATGCAGGGGTTGGCAAAGGTGGGTTTACAGGTGAAATACAATGAAATGATACAATAATTAATAAATAATCCAAGAATAAACTCTGTTTCACATACTCACACTGTAAACCTGTTTTTGCTAATCCTATATATGAACTGCAGACATGTTCTGAGGTGGAAAAAAATAAGACAAGGGTCTTAAACTTAAGAGTTGTAAGGAGCTGGGCAGAGGTTGGCAAAGTGGGGGGTGAAATGAGAGACATCTGTAATAATGTCAACAACAACAAAAAAGATTTCTAGTTGATCTACTTCTTCTTTACATTTGGTATTATCCATCTCTCCTTTTTTTTTATATTCTAAAGGGTGCTAGGTGTCATTTAATTTAAAATAATATTTTATTTTATTGAATCTTTAAATATATTTACATATTATATGAATATATTATATCATATTGTTCTAATTATGTATTACTAGGGGCCCAGTGCACAAATTTGTGCACCTTGAAAGGAACTGTGGGCTGCAAGGCTGCGGTAGGTACAGGGGCGGGTCTCGGCCCATCCTCCTCACCCCTGCCTGGCCCCTCCCACTGCGGCTCTGGATCCCCTGTCTGCTGGCAGCTCTGTTCCCGCTGCTGCTGCTCCCATGGAGCTGATGGCGCCAGCCCCGCTCACACCTGCTGACAGTATAGAGCAATTGGGGCCAGCACCAGCAGCAGGTGAGAGCAGGGTCGGCATCGTCAATAGGTGCGAGCAGCTCCCGCTGCCCTGATCGCCCCTCAGGAGCAGGGGGAGGTTGAGAAGCCTTCAGGGGTGATCAGGGCTGGGGGCTGGCAGCCGCTGCTCATACCCGCTGACAACACTGAGCAATCGGGACTGGCACCAGGTGCTTGCAGCGGTGCCAGTGGCAGCTCTGGTGCTGATTGTGGGTGAGAGCGGGACTGTCGTTGGCAGTGGGTGCGAGTAGTGACTCTGGTGTCGGCAGTGGGTTGCAAGCAGGGCCGTCGCCAGCAGTGGGTGCGAGAGGCGGCTGCTGGCCCAGATCACCCATCAGGAGCAGGGGGAGGTGGAGAAGCCCTGATGGGTGATTGGGGCAGCAGCCACTGCTCACATCCGCTGGTGGCACCAAGTGATCAGGGCCAGTGCTGGGCGCAAGTGGTGGCTCTGGAGCCAGCAGCGGGTGCGAGTGGGGCCAGTGCCAGCAGCAGGTGTGAGCGCCGGGCAGGACCACGGAGCGCGGGAGCAAAGAATTTTCAGTAACCATCAGAGGCTCGCCTGATGACAGCAACTGGCACTCCGCCTTGGCTGGTGCCCCCACTCACCTGCTCCACCATCCCACCACAGCTGATGACCGCCATGTTCCATACTCTGCTGTCTGCTGCCAACGCCTGCCATGTTCCACGTGCACCCCCTGGTGGTCAGTGCAATCATAGCGACTGGTTGTTCTGTTGTTCCACTATTTGGTCTATTTCATATTAGGGTTTTATATGTATAGATATTTTATTTTATTTATTGATATGTCTTATATCTATATATGAAACTCTACAACTCATAGGAGTATAGCTCCATGCATTTTGGCAAAGCTAGCACATTCATATAAATAATACCCAGCTCAAGAAACAAAACATTCCCTTTACCACAGAAGCCCGTTTGTGCCCTCTAGCTGTCATCTCCTTCATAAAGTAATTGGTATTCCAATTAGAAGATAAAAACCATTTATTTTGTATGTTATGTGTCTGATATAGCTATCTCTCACCTAGAACCTTGATTTCCTCAAGTCATTTTGTTTTCAGTTGCTAAAGTTGTTTCTTTTCCAGAGATGTCTTTCCTCCAGCTGTGGGTTCTGCAGTTGAATGTTCTATTTGTCCTCCCTGTCTACCTGTGACTTCTACTCTAAAATAGCACAAAAGTTACCTTTAGGAAGCCATATATACTACACATTTTCAACAACTTTGACATATTGAACAATAGTTTTTCAGAGGACATTAATTATTGTTTATTGATTAGATTTATTATTAATGTAAATAATACATTTGGAATAGACTTTAGTAGTAGTTACTGCTAAGAAAACACAGTTTGTTTAGGCAAAAGGCATCTCACTGTAAAAAAAGGAAATATGGATTTTTAATAGAATGTGTAATTTATATATTTCTCTTATCTATCTATAAATCTATCTATCTACCTAGCTATATCAATTTTTGCTCTGTGTATAATTGTGGCATATTTCATTTGTGGTTTCTTTTAGGGAGGCTTTGCATCATGACTACAAACTAGCCAAAAACTTTAAATTAAATTTGGCTCATCAATTGTGGTTGGCCAACTCTTATTATTAATTATTAGCTATTTCCTAACCTAAGATCTCTCTCAGATTAAACTCTACATACACATTATAAGAATTATGAGTTACATACACATATATAACTGGGTAATATATTCAATTTTTAATAACCATAAATTTAATCTAGATATTAAAATGAAAAAATGAAAGTTTTAAATTTTTAAGTAATGCAGCTTGGTTCCAAAAAAATGAAAATGTGCTTATGCGTTGATAAGGCAATACTGAATCCTGCCCTCAGGCAGCAGCTGAACATTGTACTTTATTAGCCATCAACAATTTGCTGCACTGCAGGCTAAATTTGATGGTTTAAGGACAGCAGTGTTAATACTAATGTTCAAAGTATCAGTCTGGCAGGAAGACATTAATTGACCTCATGAGATCAAGCTCTAAAAATAATATATTTTCATTTGATCATTAAAACATTTCAGACAGAGCTTCAAATGTTATTGCTAAACTGATTAATAACACAATCAGAGAGACCAAGACCTTGTTTTTTCAATTACTATGTACAGATATGAAAATTGGACAGTGAAGAAGGCTGATAGGAAAAAAGCAATTGATTCTTTGAAATATAGTGTTGGAAGAAACCTTTACGGATACCCTGGGCTTCCAGAAAGATGAACAATTGTCCTAGAGCAAATTAAGCCTGAAATATTTTGGAGGCAGAAATGATAACACTGAAGATGTCCTACTTTGGGTGTATCATGAGAAGGTAGGGTTTTGTGGAAAAGACAATAAATAATGCTGGGGAAAATAGAAGTCAGCAGGAAAAGAGGAAGACCACATATGAGATGGATCGACTACAGAAGACGCTGTAGACATGAACCTACAGGAGCTGGGAGGGCGGTTAGGACAGGGCATTGTGGACATCACTCATTCATAGGGTCACCAGGAGTTGGAGCTGACTCAGAGACTCATAACACATACAACACAATCCAAAACTGATTTTCACTCAAAGTTTACCTTGGAGAAGATTTTCATTAGACTCAAAAGTTTAGAAGAAATTAGGAAGAATAAATTTCAATGCCTTTCCTACTTTTCTCCTTTACACTGTTCACCGATGGACATATAGATTCAGGTACATTCCCAGGTATTCCTGGTGTAAGTCTCCTTGCAGTTCATGTACCTCATTTTTTATTATTTTTTTTTAATTTAAAAAAATATATTTTTATTGATTTCAGAGGGGAAGGGAAAGGGAGGGAGAGATAGAAACACCAATGATGAGAGGGAATCATTGATCGGCTGCCTCCTACACACCCCCTGGATCGAGCCCACAACCCTGGCATGTGCCCTTTGCCTGGAATTGAACCCGGGACCCTTCAGTTTGCAGGCCAATGCTTTATCCACCCACTGAGCCAAACTGGCTGGGCTGTACCTCATTTAAAAAAAATAGTTTATTGATTTTTGGGGGGAGAGAGGAAAAGAAAGGAGGAGAGATAAATGTCAATGTGAGAGTGTAACACAGATTGGCTGTCTCCTTAATGCACCCTACCAGGGATCAAGCCCACAACCCAGGCATGTATCCCTGACTAGGAATCAAATCGGGTAACATCCTGGTACACTGGACAATGCCCAACTAACTGAGCCACACTGGCCAGGGCTATCATGTATTTCATCTTATTGAATTTCACATTTCTCTCATTATGTGAGAAGAAACTGAGAAGTAATATTTAAATCATAGAAAATGAATATGGGCTATATTATCCCATGAACTGCAATCAATCATTGGTTTTACTTTTTATTTTACAATTTTGAGGAAGCTGTTGACAATTACATATTACCAAATTTAATTTTTTAAGGCAGATTAACATTTTTTCTCATTTCTAAAATACTGGCCAGAGTAGTCAAAAAATAAAAGGATAAACTGTAATAATTACATAGTTGTACTATGTATGTATGTCTCCTTGGTTCCCCAGAGGATATGACAAAACATCTATCTATGGCTTTAAAATTTCTGATAGTCCATATAAATGATCTCATTAATTATTATAATAATTTGTGAAATAAATATTGTCATCCCAAAATAATATCTAAGAAATCTTATTTGCCTCTAATACCTGAACCTGAAAAGCTCTACTTTGCTTAGCTAGTAAGCTCTAAGATTGGGGCCTCATTCTGGTTCATCTTATTTTGAAAGAGTTTTGCTGTGAAAATGCTACAGGAATAATACATTGAATTCTATACCTTTAGATAATAAAATATATTTATGTAATTGAACCTGAAGCCATAGTTTTTAACTTTCATGCTCTATTTTTTATTTTTATTTTTGTTATTACATGTAATCTAGATAATTACAGATAGTCAGGAATACCCTAAAAGTCATTTGTTGAAGCTGGGAGATACTCCATCAGCCTGAATGTCCTACTGGAGAAGTAATATTTCACTGTCCTGTTATTTCTGTAGTATGGTTACATGAGCAGAAATTAAAATTCTATCTTATACAAGCCATTATATGTTTGAAAATGCTAATTTTATATTTACTTAATCCTAATTAATATAACATTTTAGTCCTCCCCTTCTGGGAGTATAATTTTGCTCAACAACTTTGGAAAACTCCCGGGCAATATATTCAGACCATGTGATCTTATTTCTATTCTATTTCTCCATATGAAGTCAACAGAAACTTTAGTTGTAAATCTATACACAAAGGCATGTAAAAAATACTCATATCAGCATTAAATTTATAATCAGCATTAAATTAGAAACATCCCATATTCCCATTAAAAATAGAGGGGATAAGTGAATTTTGGTATATTTATATAATGAATGAGAAATAATGACCTTTTACAACACAGAAAATAGGAACATAGTTCATAAATATTAAGTTGAATGGAAAAGCCATATGTGAAAAAATACATACTGAAGGCTTTTATTAATATAGAGTTCAGTACTGTCATATATTCCACATTTGAATTCTTTATCTAACATTACAGTATGATGAGTTTTTACAGAATGCTTCTGGTATTAGAGAACTGATGCTTCAGATGTTATTTGGAAGCACATATAGTGATATTGGACACAGACAACAGGAAGGCGAGTGCGGGATGGAGGGGGTCAATGTGAAAAACAAACAAACAAAGGGGACATCTGCAATACTTTCAACAAAAAAGGGAAAAATGAATTACCCTATAATAGAATAGAATGATTACTTTCCAAAACAAAAGAGGGAAAATCTAACTTTTGAAACGTTATGAGATGGATTTTGACAAAGGAAGTTTATTAAATGCAATTGATAATTGATGAAATATCTAGAAACCTTAAAATATGAGCTTAGAGGGTATTAGAGATAGTTTGCTTTGAAAAGACATAGGCTCAGTGAGATGATATTAGTTATATAGCATTTGAGAGCATGCTGTATGATACAGCAACTGGATACTGAGATTGGCTACTAAAACTTTTGGATAGATGCTCAGATTTTGGTTCAGAAAAAAAATCTGAACTTTCTATCAGCTCTCAAAAATTGAATAGGCTATGTCCTAAATGAAAAAGTATTTCCCAACATGGAATTGTTAGACCAAGGTCACAATTCAAATAATGTAGACATGGTTTTTTTGATCAGCTTCCAAGGTATTTGTCCACCTTGAAGTGTTGTGCAAGTACATTAAAAAAAATATAGTCCTTCATTTGAATTGACTTTAACCACTTTTATTACATGTTAGGAGTTTTCTTTTCAATGCTTTTTTTGTTATCACATGGAGGGTTATTTTACCTTATAGAATAAAATATAAAAACAAATGTACACAATGTGGCAAGTCTTCCCCTGAAACTTCAGTAATATTGATGTCGAAGGTATTAGAATAGACGGGGTGTGCAACCGTAGCAGTGCTCAAGTGCCATTATGCTTTTGGCCTCTCTTATGTGTTCTGCTCCACATATTTTAAAAGAGCTTAATGTGGATATTCCAGTTCGGTCTCAGTAGAGTACTATGAATACTGTTGTTACTAAATCTTGCCTTCGTAATAACACCTATGTACGTGGCCTATGGAAAAGCAAACATTTATATCTTCAGGAGGATAAATTGGAAGTCACAGCTCTAGAACAATAATCAACTTGAACTCATGTTGCTCACACAGGTGTGGCTTTTTAATATAATCTCAGGCAGGGAAATGCTTTCAGGCATGTTTTCTCAGTTGGAGTTGAGAGCATATGCACAACAGCAGACACCAGCAACTTGCCTTTGGCTGGTTGAGAGGTACAGTCATTGTAAACCTGGGTTTCAAACCAAATGTGCTGGATGTCGTCTGGACTTGGCTTAAAATACATAGTATGTTTTTTTATTTTTATTTTTATTGATTAAGGTATTACCTATGTGTCCTTATCCTCTCATTCCCCTCGCCCACTCATGCCCTTACCCCCCTGGTGTCTGTGTCCATTGGTTAGGCTTATATGCATGCATACAAGTCCTTTGGTTGATCTCTCCCCCTTACCCCCACCCTCCCCTACCTTCCCTCTGAGGTTTGACGGTCTGATCGATGCTTCTCTGTCACTGGATCATAGTATGTTTTTAAAGAAAGATTGAAAGTCACAGAACTAAAACAAAAAAAATGATAAATTTGGCAATTTATATGACCTCTTCTCTATAATAACTGATAATTGATACTTCAAAGACACAGTTTGCCTTGAATCGAAATTGTATTTATTGTGAGCAATTAGTGAAATTATTTATGAGCATGTTTAGAAAATATAAATTAATAGTCAAGAGAATGAAAATGAATACTCTATATAGTAAATATTTAGTTTCTTGCTCCTAATTGTTCTTTTACGCTGAAGACTAGGAGTGGAATCCTTTTCTATTTTATCTAAAAAATATGTTCAGTGAAACAAACATCTATGTATTTATAGTCTTAAGCATAACCATATAACTCTGAAAAGTACCTACATTTTTTACGTATCTGTTAAGACTTGTGAAATTTACTGAAGAAAGCAGTGTTGTCTAAAAATGTGTTAATTGATATTTTGAGAGAGAGAAACCAATGAAAAATTCACATTTTGTCCTAAAAAAAAAGCAGCAGTGATAATTTTATCTGTAATATAAGCTAGATATTAGCAAGCTTATTTTTAACTAGTAAAATTAGAGCTATCTATCTATCTATCATCTCCATTTAGGTTTAGAGATGTAAAAAGAAAGCCATTTACACTGGCATAGGTCAAGGTGTATAAAAATGGATTTTTTTCATTAAGTTAGAATCCATATTAATTTTTTAAAGACAAAATATGACAGTGTTAACAGCTGAATTCCAATTTTATTTCTTTTTTGTCAATATCAATCCTTTATGTTTCTATTTAAATTGTCCAATTCCTAAATGTCATTTGAAAAATAAAGGAATTATTTTTATTCACATTAAAATTCTATTCTAGATATAAGTTTTTTCTGCAAATTAAAGTACTCACTTGTAAAAAAAACAATGACGAAAAAAAATTGAGTTAATTTTATAAAATTGAGTTTCCTGAACAGGTATAGAATTAACATGAGAGAATAGCTTAATGGTGTCATTAGGGATACTGTCAGAAATTTGTGTATGGAAGTTGGTATGAACAACATCCTAAAACACTAATTTCTACATTTAAATTATTTCTTCAGCATCTATTCTTATTAGGTCCAAAACAAACATACTTACATTTGATGATGTGGGGGAAGATGATGCTAATGATAGGTACCAGCTAATGAATATATACATTTCAAATGTATGATTATCAAAGGTTATGCATATAGGTGTTTAACACTCACCATAGTCCAAAGAAGGACTTAAGGCAATGCCTAGTGCACAACAGAACCATATAAATGCGACTGACTCAATATTATCTATACTAATAAAAGGGTAATATGCTAATTAGACTGGACATCTTCTGGACATCCTTCCAGACAAAGCCATGGTGGCAGGGGCCGAGGCTGAGGAAGTTAGGGGTGATCAGGCCAGCAGGGGAGCTGTTAGGGACATCAGGCCGGCAGGCAGAGGCGGTTAGGGATGATCAGGCAGGCAGGCCTGGTCCCTGTGGGATTGGGCCTAAATCAGCAGTCGGACACTCCCCGAAGGGTCCCGGATTGGAGAGGGTGCAGGCCAGACTGAGGGACCACCCCCCCACCATGCACAAATTTTGTGCACCAGGCCTCTAGTAGGTTATATAATCACTATATTAAAATAAAATAACCAAAGCTAAAAGGTTTGTCTAATATACTTCAGTGAGTTTGAAATCATAGCATACAACTGCAATCTGCTGACTTTAGTATTCTTTCACTCGATTATGCATTACTATAATTTAGGATAATGGCTTCTATTGAAAGCCCACTTAATTTCTTTTTACTTTAGACCTAATTGAAGGCCAGAAACAGAGATCGAAACAGCATAGTGAATACAGTATTTTTGTTTGCTTCAGATTAAATACTGTTTGCAGCTCAGAGTGACAACTGACCTCATGGTCTTGGACATTAAACCCACTGCTTTGAGCTTCCTATGAACCTGAAGTGAAACTTTTCTGTCTGCAGCATCTATGTCTCTGACTCAATTTTAGGTAACTTTGGGTCAAAAATGCTACTTTAGAGAAATATCATAAAATGTAGGATCATATATTTATGTTACCTTTCTGTTTTTCTAAGGAGATGGGAATTTCTTTTATGTTTGCCAAATTCTATATCCTTATTAATAAAAGCCTAAGTGGTCATCACACCATGATGCCTTCACGCTGTCATAAGATGGCTACGCGCACAGTGGGTGTGCACAGGTGGGCGGGCTGAGTTTGATGCTGTGTGCGTGGCACGGAGCCTGCCTAGGTGTCCCACCTCCTCCCGGTTCCCTGCACAGAGCCCGGAGGAGGCGGGTCCCCCGACTCTGAGAGGCGAAGCCTGCCTGGGGGGTCCCGCTTCCTCCTGGCTCCACATGGCAAGGCCTGTCTGGGAGTTCTGCCTCCTCCCAGCTCCGCACAGCGAGGCCTTCCTGAGAGCCCCCGGCTCTGAGCAGCAAGGCCAGCCTGGGGGTCTCGCCTCAGTGTGTCAAGGCCTGCCTGGGGGCCCTGGGGGTCCCGCCTCCCGGCTCTACGTGGAGTAGAGGCAGGACCCCTGGTTCTGGCCTACCTCTTTGGGGCAATCCATCCAGAAGCCCCGGATGGGTGGTAGGGGCTTACCTCTTTGGGGCGATCGATCGTGGGGCTCCTGCACTGTGACAGGGCACAGGCCAGGCTGGGGGACCCCTCTCCGAGTGCATGAATTTCGTGAACTGGGACTCTAGTATAATATAAAATTCTGCGTTAAATAAATACATTCTTAATTTTCACATCTGGAATGATTATCTTTTTTCTGCCTTTAACTTGTCCACAATAACTATAGTGAGCCATCAGAAGCAAATACACTACTAAGAAAACTGAAGCTTAAGAACTATTTCACAGCACTATGATACCATAACTTACTTTGTCTGTCAGCACCATCCTTTTATTTCTCATAGACCCTTGCACTTGGGAGAAATAAAATGGTCTACATCATTAATTTCTATGTCCAAATAAAGAATTTCTCAGCAGGTTGCACATGAGCTATTTAAGCTGGAGTGGTGGTAAGACAGTCATTAATTATCCAGAAATGAATCTTAAGAATGTTGAAAATTGCATTCGTGAGGGTGTATATCCTCTGAGAGGGGCTGACTAAAAGCTGGACAATGATGTACTGGCACCATCCTGCAAAAAACCTTGAGTGTTATTTTACACAGCCAGGGCCTTTAGGCCATAAGTTAGCCATTTCAGATGATCTTAGGCCAAAAGGCGGGAGTGGCACATGTGTAATTCATTTCATCTCTGTCTAACCAAAAACCATGATGGTGTTAGCTATGTATATATGAGGTTAAATGCAAGATTTAAAATACACAAGAAAAAAAAACAACAGAAAACAAGTACACTCATCAATTCATCTGGAATTCCTGGGCCATGCATTTGTAATTCCTTAGAACCGTGGTTGGCAAACTGCGGCTCTCGAGCCACATGCAGCTCTTTGGCCCCTTGAGTGTGGCTCTTCCTAAGCCTTAGGAGTACCCTAATTAAGTTAATAACAATGTACCTACCTATATAGTTTAAGTTTAAAAAATTTGGCTCTCAAAAGAAATTTCAATTTTTGTACTGTTGATATTTGGCTCTATTGACTAATGAGTTTGCCGACCACTGCTAGAATAACCAAGATTTGTTCATTTAATACTCAAAACAACCACATGAGCCAGGTATCTACTATAATTCCCACTTAACAAATGAGGAAATTAAAGCAGAGAGAAGTAGAGTACTTGTCAGACCTGAATTTTAGACCCAGGCAGTCAGGCTCCAGAGTCTACATTCTTAACACCACAGGTGGACATATCACATCACCTTGCAGCTATAGGCCTGAACTGGGGGTCTTTTGGATCTAAGCCCCACCTTTACAAATCCTTTGTGTTCAGAAAATCATCAGTTCTGAGCAGTGGACATTATGAATCCTTGGGCAAACAATGATAATGCCTAAAAGAGAGTAGTAGGAGGTCATTTACCTTTAAAAATGGCAACTTAACTATTTCTAGAGTTCTTTTGCTTTTCGATTTAATTTTTACTTTACTTGTCTAATAAAAGTGGACAGAATTTCTTTTGAAAACTTTTCTAGTTAAAACCCAAAACTTTTTTATGTTTATAAAGTGCCTTGTCAACTTGCTGTTAAATGTTTTTCTTAATCATTCTTTATTTTAATTTGTCTGACAGAAGCCTTGTAAAGAATATACAGATGTAATGAATATTTCATAAAGATATGATTTATTGGGACTTCTCTGCCTTTGCTTCAAAAATTATCCATCCTTCAAAAAGCAAATATACAAAAACTACCTGCTGGTACAGTAACTAAACCAAATCCCCCAAAGGCAAACCCAATTTCATAATAACTTCTGAACCTTATAGACCGTGGAAAAGATAGTCAATGTTCTATTAATATTTTAGCTGGCAGAGTAATATACTTCTAAGCTACCACATGTGGCTGTCAGAACTGTCAGGTATGCCACTGTAACATTATTAATGATTTAATTTTTATGAGCTCCATATCTTTTTATATGAAAATAAAATTTAAAGTCTTGAGGTAAAGAGAATGCTTACGACAGTTTCTGAGGGTGCCTTACTGGTACTGCCAACTCCTTTCCACATATTCTCTATTACTGGTTACTTCTCCACCCTTGGTAATTACACATATATGTATCTGTCCTACTCATTTATGAATGGAGTTGCCTCTAAATGAACACATTTTACTTTTACTACAATATTAATATTATTGCATGGTCTCAGTTATCTACAGTGAGCTCAGGCTTTGTCACCATCATTAATTATTATTTTTTTTAGAGTATTCAGTAGATGAATGCATTAAAGGACAACAGAAACACCTAAAACACAAATGAAGATGACTAATTATAATCTCTCTTATTCTTTTTTTCTGTGACTCTGATTTAAGCCTTATTCTAAGGTTGTGGTATGAAAAAATGTAATATTGAAGGCCAAATTTATAATTTCCTTCCTGGTGCTTGTAACATTTCTCTTATTCCCAGTATGCATTAGAGTGTATTTATTTGTTACAAATACTTCCTAAGGTAGACAGTTTTGTGACGTTTTGAAATACACAATTAGTGATTTTGTTTTGACAAAGGTGGAGGTATGTATATATGTTACTGTTTAGACAGTCAAAAATATGTTTAAGGGAATACTGAACTTAAATGTTAATGATTCAAATAATATTTATGCTTGCTATTTTAAGAATTCTACTTTGGCCTTAAATAACATTACTTAAAGGTACATCAAGTAACATTACTTAAACACAAATAAAAAAGATTTAAGAATTTGGCATGTGAAAAAGTATTTGCAATTTTTGCTGGAACAGAAAATGCTAAAATGATATGCTTCTTGGGCAATAGTTCTCAAACTTTAGTGTGTCATATGAATTTTTTAAATGCAGATTTCTGGACTTCACCTTTTGATGTTTAGCTTTACTAGGTCTGAGGTGTGGTCCAAGATTCTGCATTCCTAAAAATCCCCAGGTGATATTGGTGCTGCTGGTCCCAGGAATACACTTTGAGCACTGATGACTTATGAGACTCTAGACGTAAACATCAATTATTCTAATGCTGTGAAGAAAGAAATGATTTATTTCCTCCATCACAGATGTTGACATTACATAAGTAACCTGACACTATATGAAGAGAAAAAATGAAAGACAAATTTTCAGACTCAATGTGTTCCAACTAGGATTAATATTGTTTATGTCTTGAACATCATTAGCTAAGGAAAGAATCAAGTTAAATAGGGAAAAATAAACACTGATTTAATGTGTACTATATTCTAACATAACATAAAAATGCATTAGAAAATGAATTTTTAAAAAATAAAAGCTTTGCGTTTAGGTATTGAAACTAAAACTAGATATTCAAGTACAGTTATTTTATGTTTCTTCATAGGCTTTTGTAATAAATAAATTTGAACAATAAATTTATGATTAGGACAACATTGAAACAAGAGATTTCATAGGCTTTTGTAATAAATAAATTTGAACAATAAAGGTATGAATAGGATTACATTCTGGATGTAAGGTGGTTATTGTAAAAGAAATGCCAATTTAACAATTACACCCACACTGTAGAGATTGGCTCCTCTGGTGGTGGGATTCTTCAGTTAACAAATGTGCTCCTTCCATAGTCTCTCTGCACAATCTACCACCATAGTGTGGCTAATGTCAGTGTCACGTGGTTATGAGAAAGACCACTAGCAACCACTCATGGATGGCCATGTCATTCTCAGCCACAGCAGGTTTCTAAAAAGCTATTACAGTTTCTGACTGAGGGATCACCTACATTTCCAAGACAGACCTCTTTAATGTGTCACGTATCCAGTTTTGTATAACACCATTTCTACTCCAACCCAATTATTCAGCATTTTTTTTTCACTATCAAATTTGAAAGCTCTGACTTTTTTAATACCTAGTGACATAACTTGCTAGTATACCAGACAGGGAAATTTTAATATATCATTGTAATCATTCATAAATCACTATAAGTCTTGGGATAAGAATAATAGTTTGCCTCTATTCTGAGTCAAATCTAGATTGACTGATTTTTTTTATTCATGCATACATTCATTCGTTCAACCTAAATTTGATAAGTACCCATTTCCTGCCAGTCTCCAGTATAGGCATTGAGTATACATGGATGCATAAGGCTGTAGGACAATGTGCTTTATTAACCTCAGTTAACAAGTAGTTTCATAAGACAGAAGGTAAGATTATAGTTTTACAGCCTGCTGTGCTGTTAGGCAGGGACATGTGACTAATTTCAAACAACAGGCAAAGCTCAGAAAATATTGAGTTCATATTTGAACTCAAGCATTTAACTGCTGTTGCAAAATTCTTCAAAGTTCTTTCTCTTGCCATTAAAACAAATGATCCGTTCTTCTTTGATGTTTCCATTACAAATTATGTTTTTGAAGATATTTTAACTTTGGAGCCTGTAATGTGGGATATAAGGCATTGATAGCCTCACCTGGAAAGAGAGAAAACCAAGGAAATGGGTCAGATGAGTCTTCAAGCTCTGGTTTACTACAGCCTTTGTGCTCTGCAAACATTAGTTTAGCCTAGCACCTCAGTTCTCCTAGATTTCGGACCCTGAAGTGGAGCGGGAAAACTTGGTGGAAAAGGTGCCGTTTGCCCTTCACTCTTGAGCAGCCTGAGGAGAAGATGCCTGTGCTGATTTGCTGCTTTGCATATTATGTTTTTCTTCCCTGTTCTTGTGGAGAGAAAAGATGCTTTGAGGCAGTGTCCCTGCCCACCCTTCAGAAAAAAGCAGGAGTCAAATCAATTTGTAATGCTGCACTGAGTCCATTGTGATATTTCAAAGAACAAGATTAAAAGAAAGGTATTTCCAATATTATATTATCCTGATTTTCCAGAAAGGACATTTTTCAGAAAACAGGTCATAAAAATTTTGTAACCTATCACAAATAATTATATAACATAGTTACTATTAAGTCATAGTTTAAAAAGAAACAAAGAATGGAAGGTAAAAATTGACTTTAAGAATGATCAATATAATGACTAAATTGGAAAAAAATTGTGACAAATATTTAAAAATTATCACATTTGTGTGTTAAAGACATGACATTAAATTGGGGTTAGACTTGCTGAACTAAACTCACCTGTCATACAAAATAAAGTTTGTACAAATACAAATATTACTACCTCTCTTTTATTGAAAATTCTCCAGTGACTTCCCATTTTTTACAATATAAGAATCAAAAATCTACACATGGCTTAAAAACACCTGAATGGTGCAGAAATTGCCCACATTTTCTACCTTATCTTAATGGACTCTTCTTCCCCATACTTTTCTAACTCTGCTGCCCTCATTTCACTCTTAGAATTGCCCCGTGATTCTCTCTTATTGGGAACTTGCCCATATTATTAGCTTTTGCAGGAATTCTCTTACTCTAATGCTCAACATTCCATTCTTGCATACTTAGTGCAATGTAATTATATATCTGTAATACCTAACACTTGTATATATACAATTTTCAGTAATCAAAACTATCAATTAACCAGGCCAATGTTGCTCAGTGGTTGAGAGTACATGTATGAGCCAAGAGGCCGCCGGGTTGCAGGCAGGATTCCCGGTAGGGGGGGTGTAGGAGGCAGCTGATTGATGTTTCTATCGCTCCCTCTCCCTTCTTCTCTCTTGAAAAATCAATAAAAACATATTTTAAAAATAACTACCAATTAATCCTCAAGATCTGAGCTTTTATATCTGAATTTCTAGGGTTCAGATCTAGGCTTCATCACTTTGTAGCTAAGGGAATTTAGGCTATTACCTCATTTATTATATTTTTAGCCCAGTTTTCTTTTTTTATTAAACATTTTTAATGTTGACATAATTTCAGGTGTCCCCCTTTGCCTACCTCCATCTCCCCTCCCCTCTCCTCCCTTGGCCTTCACAAAACTATGCTTCAGGGTTTTTTTGGAGAGAGAAAGGGTGAGAGAGAGAGAGATAGAAATATCAGTGATGAAAGAGAATCATTGATTGGCTTCCTCCTGCATGTCCCACACTGGGGATCAAGGCTGCAACCCAGGCATGTGCCGTGACCGAGAATTGAACCTTGACATCCTAGTTCATAGGGCAATGCTTAACCACTGAGCAACACTGGCTGGACATTCATGAAACTATTGTCCATGTCCATGGTGTATGCATATATATTCTTTAGCTAATCCCTTCACCTTCTTTATCCAATCATCCCCACTCTCCTCCCCTCAGGCACTGGCCAGTCTGTTCCATGTATCCACAAATTATTTTTGCCTTTTGGTAAGCTTTGTAGTTTTTCTTGCTAGCTGAACATAATGTACTGAGTAAAAGTGTTCTTGCTGCCCTGGGCTCTGATGATTTCCCAGGTTAAAAATCAAAAGAGATCACCAGAAACTGGAGCAGAGCATACTATGTTGGCCAGGAATTGTACCCAGGCCTCCTACTTAGCTGGTAGAAGAAATTCTACCACTGAACCATGTTCTTGGGCACTAATGAGATAGAAAACAAGTGAGTTCACCCCAAAATAGTACTCAGATGAGAGGTTTGTCATGCATAACTTGAGCACCGAGGGAGACAACTTTTTAAAAAATATATTTTATTGATTTTTTTTTACAGAGAGGAAGGGAGAGGGAGAGAGAGTCAGAAACATCGATGAGAGAGAAACATGATCAGCGGCCTCCTGCACCCCACCTCCCCCCCACTGGGGATGTGCCCGCAACCAAGGTAGATGCCCCCAACTGGAATCAAACTGGTACCCCACAGACCGCAGGCTGACGCTCTATCCACTAAGCCAAACCAGTCAGGGCTGGAGACAACTTTTTTTTCCAAAATAAATGCTTTATTGTTATTGTTGTTTGTCTTTTGTTAATATGTATTTTTTCAATTAAAATTTACATTCAATATTTTATTGTATTAGTTTCAGGTGTTCAGCATAGTAGTTAGACAATCATATGATTTACAAAGTGGTCCCCGTGGTATTTCCAGTACCCAGCTGGCACCATACATAATTATTACAATACTAGAGGCCTAGTGCACAAAATTCGTACATGGGAGGGGGAGTACCTTAGCCCAACCTGAGCCCTCTCACAGTTTGGAACCCCTCAGGGAATGTCCACCTGCCGGCTTAATCCGATCCCCCTGGGGATCAGGCCTAAGCCGGCAGTCATACATCCCTCTGACAGTCCAGGGCTCTCACAGTCCAGGATCCCTTGCTCTTTATTACTCACCTGTGCAGGCCTAAGCCAGCAGGTCATTATCTCCCGAGGGGTCCCAGACTGTGAGAGGGCACAAGTGGGGCTGAGGGACACCCCCCCCACCACCAGTGCACAAATTTTTGTGCACTGGGCCTCTAGTATGATAATAAAAAATAATAAATTGGAAAATTCTCAGTCACTATTGTTTCAAACATATCTTCAGTGTCTTTCTTTTTTTATCCAGTATATATTCTGCTATTCCCATTACATATGTCACACTTTTGTAGTTGTTCCATACTCTTTGGATATTTTGTGCTGATTTTTTTTTAGTCTTCATTCACTTTGTTTTCAGTTTTTAGAAGTTCTATTGATATATTCTTTAACTCAGATTCTTCCCTCAGCCATGTCCAATCTCATATGCCCATCAAAAGCACTCTTCATTGCCGTTACAGTATTTTATCTCTAGCATTTATTTTTGCTTCTTTCTTAGGATTTTCATTTCTCTGCTTACATTGCCCACCTATTATTGCATTTGTCTACTTTATTTATTAGTGCTCCCAGCATATTAATCATAATTGTTTTAAATTCCCAGTCTGATCATTTGAACGATACTCTTATGTCTGGTTCTGATGTTTACTTTATCTCTTCAAATTATTTTTGCCTTTTGGTAAGCTTTGTAATTTTTCTTGCTAGCTGAACATAATGTACTGAGTAAAAGTGTTCTTGCTGCCCTGGGCTCTGATGATTTCCCAGGTTAAAAATCAAAAGAGATCACCAGAAACTGGAGCAGAGCATACTATGTTGGCCAGGAATTGTACCCAGGCCTCCTACTTAGCTGGTAGAAGAAATTCTACCACTGAACCATGTACTTGGGCACTTATGAGATAAAAAACAAGTGACTTCACCCCAAAATAGTACTCAGATGAGAGGTTTGTCATGCATAACTTGAGCACTGAGGGAGACAACTTTTTTTTTAAGTTATTTTATTGATATTTTTTTTACAGAGAGGAAGGGAGAGGGAGAGAGAGTCAGAAACATCGATGAGAGAGAAACATGATCAGCTGCCTCCTGCACCCCTCCCCCCACTGGGGATGTGCCCACAACCAAGGTACATGCCCCCGACTGGAATCAAACTGGGACCCCACAGTCCACAGGCCGATGCTCTATCCACTGAGCCAAACCGGTCAGGGCTGGAGACAACTTTTTTTTTTCAAAAGAAATGCTTCATTGTTATTGTTGTTTGTCTTTTGTTAATATGTATTTTTTCAATTACAATTTACATTAAATATTATATTGTATTAGTTTCAGGTGTTCAGCATAGTAGTTAGACAATCATATGATTTACAAAGTGGTCCCCGTGGTATTTCCAGTACCCAGCTGGCACCATACATAATTATTACAATACTAGAGGCCTAGTGCACAAAATTCGTACATGGGAGGGGGAGTACCTTAGCCCAACCTGAGCCCTCTCACAGTTTGGAACCCCTCAGGGAATGTCCACCTGCCGGCTTAATCCTTTCCCCCTGGGTATCAGGCCTAAGCCGGCAGTCATACATCCCTCTGACAGTCCAGGGCTCTCACAGTCCAGGATCCCTTGCTCTTTATTACTCACCTGTAGAGGAGGTGGGAGAGGCTCCCACCAGTGCCGCTGTGCTCACCAGCTGTAAGCCCGTCTTCTGGCTGAGTGGCTGCCCCCTGGTGGTCAATGCGCATCATAGCGACCGGTCATTCCACCATTCAGTCAATTTGCATATTAGGGTTTTATTATATAGGAT
>NW_005365553.1:262825-271273 GCF_000412655.1 Myotis brandtii | reverse complement strand
TCAATTCCTTCACCTTTTTTACCCAGTCTCCTAATTCCCCTCACCTCTGGCAACCATCAGTCTGTTTTCTGTATCTATGAGTCTATTTCTGTTTTCCTTGTTCATTTATTTGGTCTTTATATTCCACATATAAGTGAAATCATATGTTATTCGTCTTTCTCTGACTGACTTATTTCACTAAACATAATACGCTCTAGGTCAGTTTCAACCAATATGCCGCAAAAAATTTTAAAACATGCAATACCTAACTACTTAGTCAGGAGCACTGACTTCTTTTTCCTTAAACTGTCAAATTTAAAAAATGACAACAGCCAACACAACAGTAGCCATCTGGTGTGAATGAATCAAAATGATACCTATTTTTTGGCAAAAATTAACAGATAGTTTTTGGTGTGCCATAGAATTTTAATAATTAATTTATGTGTACCATGAGATGAAAAAGGTTGAAAATAGCTGCTCTAGGTACATCCATACTTTCGCAAATGGTAACATTGCATTATTTTTTATGGCCAAATATATTTCATGTGTATATGTACCACTGCTTTTTTATCTACTCCTCTATTGATGTGCAATTGTGTTGCTTCCATAGCTTGACTATTGTAAATAATGCTGCAATGAACATAGGGGTGCATATATTCTTTTGAATTAGTGCTCTGGGTTTCTTCAGATATATAAACCCAAAAGTGGAATCGCTGGGTCATAAGGCAGTTACTTTTTTCAGTTTTTGAGGAACCTTCACACTGTTTTACATAGTGTCTGCACCAATCTGCATTCCCACCAATAGTGCACGAGGGTTCCCTTTTCTCCACATCCTTGACCACACTTGATGTTTGTTGATTTATTGATGATCGCCATTCTGACAGGTGTGAGGTAATACCTCAATGTGGTTTTAGTTTGCATTTCTTTAATGATTAGTGATGTGCATCTTTTCAGATGTCTACTGTCCTCTTTTTTTAAAATATTTTTTTATTGCTTTCAGAGAGGAAGGGAAAGGGAGAGACAGATAGAAAAATCAATGATGAGAAAGAATCATTGATCTGCTTCCCCAAGCACACCCCCTCCTGGGGATACAGCCCAGAATCCAGGCATGTGCCCTTTACTGGAATCGAACCTGAGACCCTTCAGTCTGCAGGCTGATGCTCTATCCACTGAGCCAAACCGGCTAGGGCTGAATGTCCTCTTTGGAGAAGTGTCTATTCAGGTCTTTTGCCTATTTTTTAATTGGATTGTTTATCTTCCTGGTGTTGAGTTGTGTAAGTTCTTTGTAACTATTGGATATTAACCCCTTATCAGATGCATCATTGGCGAATATGTTCTCCCATTCAGTGTGTTGTCTTTTCATTTTGCTGATGGTTTGCTGTGCAAAAACTTTTTAGTTTTATGTAGTTCAATTTGTTTTTCTTTTGTTTCCCTTGCCTGAGGAGATATATCAGCAAAAATATTGCTATGAGAAATGTCTGAGGTTTTGAAGGGAAAGCATTTGTGCAATTAAAGGGTTCCTGGCTTCCTGCCAGCTGGGCCCAGGGCGTAGTCTGCCTATCTCAAAAGGAACTGCTGTAAGTAAATCTTGAGTAATGTGGTGGTAAAGTTAGGGAGAGAGGTGTTCTATAATCCTATGATTAAGTCTCAGTCTGTCAATGAGCCTAAGTCTCTGGACAGTGAACTTTATAAGTAATTCTCAGTTGTTTGTTTTTCTATCCCCTTAAGTGAGATAGGATGGCTAGAGTGAGCTAGAGTTGGGTATGCCCTTTTCTCCAGGTGAGTTAGGCCTTGATAATACTACAGTAGTTTGGGCTCTGGTTAAATACTTTCCCGGGAGAGCAGATCTTGTTAAGAATAATAGAGTACTCCAGCATATTTCAAAATTGTTTATTTTCCCTCCCCCTGACAGAAGCACTAGGGTGTTTTTCTTGATATTTACTGTGAGAACCCAGTCAAGCTCCTGGAGGTAAATCCCACCGTATTGGGCCCCTTCTATGACTGGTTCCCTCAGGAAATTTTTACTCTCAGTCTTGTCCTCACTGAGCTTCCAGCAATTCATCATTATAGCTCAGGTATCCCTACCCCAGCAATGATTCCTGTGGCTATTTCTGGTTTCCACTGGTGAGTCCCTGCTTCAGTAAGCAATTAATTATTCCTTATTCTTGCCTGTGTAATTTGTCTTCACTGACAAAAGCAAACAAGATTGTTATAGAACAGTAACTATGAGAGAGAATCATCGATCAGCTGCCTCCTGCATGCCCCCTACTGGAGATAGAGCCTTCAACCCCAGGGCATGTGCCCTGACTGAAAATCCAACTATGACCTCCTAGTTCATATGTTGATGCTCAAACACTGAGCTACACTGGTGGAGTGATGACTATTCTATTAATCAGCCTCTAAGACTGCCCCCCCCAAATGCCCAGCCTTTAAAACCCCTGAGAATGAAGGCCCCAGGGTGCAGGCCCATGCCATTCCTTTCCCCCTCTACATCCCCCACAGGCACATATCCCCTAACCTCTAAGGGGCCCCTGATATTTTTGTTAGGGTCAATACATTCTTGCTTGCTTTTCTACACTTTGTCTCTTGATTGAAATCTTTCCCTTAAGAAGACAAGAACCGAGGTCTGCTCACCTCGCTGGTAACAAGATAACAGATCCTAAAGATCAAGTTTGGGGATGTAATCTCTGCTGGTAGAAGTAGGGCATGGTTGAAGAAAATGTTTCTAAATGGTTATCTAATATGCAACAAATTTATTCCATATGCTCTTAAATAAAATCTCTATCTCTTTTTTTTTAGCGCGCTCGCACGCGCGTGCGCACACACACACACACACACACACCTACAACTAGCCATGTGCAAATTCGAAAAATGTGTTCTTTCTTGTGGATGGACACATTTCTCATGTACAGTTTTGGTAAGTAAAGTGAGCACTAAATTTTAGGTTGTTTTATACTCTCTTACTGATAGGTCCTTATGGATTGAATAAGTACCACCCCAAATATAGATATCTTATAGGCACACAAATCTAAAAACAGAAATGACAAGTGTATTCTTAACAACTCATAGCTTTCTAGAGTTAAGACTTGTAGTATGTAAATTCCTGTGCCATCTTCTCTAA
Organism: Myotis brandtii; assembly: GCF_000412655.1. Taxonomy (NCBI): domain Eukaryota; kingdom Metazoa; phylum Chordata; class Mammalia; order Chiroptera; family Vespertilionidae; genus Myotis; species Myotis brandtii. The sequence goes on along the minus strand of NW_005365553.1, from coordinate 268,173 downwards.
ATTCCTTTTTTTTTTTTTGCATCTGAATCACCAATAACACATTCAAAATAGGATCTTTTACATTGAGAGAAAATTATGCTCTGTTGCTATGGAAACTAGCTGCTCTCCCTGAAAAGCTTTCATAGTCCCCTTTTTCCCCTCTCTCTGCATGTTTTACCCCTCATATGCTTTAACTGCCACTTTGTATCTGCCTTTGCTCTGACTTTGGTTGAGTGCAGATTGATTGACCCTCATATTTCTAGTATAATCATTTCTTTAATCTAAAATTTTGCTTTCTTTTCTAAGAAAAAAAAGAGTTTCAATAATCATTTGTTATTTCCACTGTCTCTAATTTTTAGGTAGCAAATTGTCATAACATAAATAAACATTTTAGGGGAATAAATATTTAAGTAAATAAAATAATTGCCAGTCAATGGGTACAGATTATATGATCATTTTCCCTCTTCATTTAGGACTAAGATAAAGTCTTAATCAGAGCTTTGAAGTCAGCCAACAAAAGCCCTGAAATTCATGATTTTCCCTAAGGCTTTTGTGAATGATATAAATACTGCCATAAATTATGCCAATGAACTACTTAAAGGATTCGAGGCACTCCAGGTATTAAAATCTAAGAATGCTCCAGGAGAGTGTTTTGTCTGTAAAAACATAGCTGACCTGGGAATAAGATGAGAACAATGTGTCCATCAAGATTTTTAGAAAGAGAATGAACCCCCTACCTTTTGTATACTGTGTCTACTGGTGAATCTTTTTGAAATATATGATCATACTCTGAATTTGAAGATAATTTTCGGTTAAGAATTAACACTGTAGCCCTGGCCAGTGCAGCTCAGACATTAGAGGGTCGGCCCGCACACCAAAGGGTCATGGGTTCGATTCCCAGTGAAGGGCATCTACTGCAAAACTTTAACAGAAATTCGATCCAAGTTTGCAGTCTGTTGGTCTGCCCTTTAGATTTTGTATTCAACGCTCAACTTCAACCCTTACCTGAGTTTCTATCCTGCCATCCTGCCCTTCAGATTTTGGACTTGTCAGCCTTCAGAATTCATCCGCCTAGTTTCTTCTTCTTCTTCATTTTTTAAATTTATGTTTATTGCTAAAAGTATTACAGATGTTCCCATTTTTCCCCATTGACCCCTCCTCCCCACCCCTCTCCCCTCCCTAGGCCTTCACTATTATCTGTGTCCATGATTTATGCTACATGCATGTAAGTTCTTTGGTTAATATCTTCCCTTACCCTTACCCTTCCTTATGAGAATGGTCAGGCTGTTGCCTGCTTCATGTCTCTGGACACTCCATTCTTTTGATAAGCAGGAGAGAGCCCTTCCAGGGAGTGTTTCTCCTTTGTCCCATGTAGAATCTCTGGGGAATCTGAAGGTTATGCGCCGTTGTTTCACCACAATAGAATAACAGTGGAAAACACAATTATAAATTCTTATAAATTCATTATCTACTCTCTATGTCAGCAAATTGTAGAACTTTCATTTTCATTTAACTTTTTTGGTTTGGAATTAAACATAGAAAAATTGTACCTAAATACACCAAATGATTATCAGATAAGCAAAATGAGGTCAAATAAATTGAATAGAGTGATATGTATGTAGTTATATCCATAGAGAGCTTGTTCAAAGGTTACTTAAGATAGATAATTGGAATTGAGAACATTGTGGACAGCTGATAACTTCATTTTCACAGAAAATACAATTTGTTTCTGTATTATGCATGCAGGAATAAAGACTGGAAAATGGCATTACTGATTATCTCTAGAGCAGTGGATCTTTATTTTATTTTATTGTTTAAAGTATTACATATGTCTCCCTTTTCCCCAATTGACCCCCCCCCCCCCCCCCCCCCACTCCCACCCGCAAGGTAAATATCACATGATCTCACTCACATGTGGGATATAATGAACAAAAAATAGATCCAGAGACTAAGAAACACTATGAAACACTAATTTCTTCTTTTTAGAGAACTATTTAAAAAATATCCTGACCCTTGTTAAGTAGGAAGATTTTATTTTATTTAAGACAATTGTAGTAGGAATATTGCAAAGAAATAAGGGAGAGAGATTAGCCTCAACTCCAAATACAGCAATGACAAGTGGGAATTTATCACCAAGAAGCAGGATGAGAGGATGATAGTGTTACTGGTAGAAGGGGGTTCTTGGGGTACCACTGGAATAAGTATTTCTGGAGGCCCCTATAGGAGGATGAGCTATGGTAAAAAGCATTATTTTCCTGGAATTACATCCTGGGTTTCTAAAGTCCCATTTCCCTTAGGCTAGTCATAGACGCATAGCTGGGGTTTCAGGAGGGCTAGAAGCAAAGCCAGCGTCCACAGTTTCCTTTCCATGCTGGAGCTGGGTCCAGTTCAGCATCAGGCTGGTTATAGTCCATTAGCCCGTTATGTGTGGGGTCCACATGATTGTGGGCCAAGTGGGCAAATGCAGGGAAGCGGGAGTGAAAGAGCCCCACAAGCCCAGAGTCAAGTGTAGTGAACCAAGAGAGTAAACTTTTTTTTCTAGGTTGCTAAGTATCCCAGATCTCCTCAGGCTCACAGTGGCTATGCCCATGTTGGCCAACCACCTCTGTCCCAGGTGTGATTAACAGCAAAGTATCTTCCCTGCGATCCCAATTACGGGGCATGTGTTTATTTTCCCTTTGCCCAGTCCCTTCCCCCAATGTTTTTCAGGGAACATGCTTGTAATGTCTGGTCTTCTCTTTGCTCCTTTCCTATTGTTAATAATTAGCTAATTATAACAGTATAAATAGGGGTCAGTGTATGGAAAATTATTAAGAAAAGACATCAAGGGTAGAAGGGGCTTCTTGCTAAAGTGACTTAATGGGATTCCTGCAGAAAACAAGACAGGGTGGTTAGACATCAAGGGTGGGATGAGGGGCTGGGGTGGGGTTTTTGCTAAACTGATTTAATAGGAATCTTGCTAATACTAGATTAGGCCAGGATACCAAAGTCCAAGGTTAAGGCCTAGTAGAAGAAGGCTCAGAGAAGCCTAACTAAAGCTTTGTCAAGAAGAGTCTTTGTCAGAAACTTTACTGATACAGTGAGTACCTCTCCCCCAAATATCTTTGATTATGTACCTGAAAAGCATGAGTGCATTTTAGCCACATTTTTTGAAAGAGCATGAAAAATGACATAAATTTTATTGTGAATATGCACTAATGTTTGAGAATCCCATGTCTTCTACAAATAATTGGCTAAACATAAAACTATTTTAGCATCCATGGAAATATCCACTTGCCCACAATGAGTAGCATTTTATTACCTCTGAAGGTAAATGTAGGATAACTTTATTCCTTTTCTAAGTAGAGTGTACTTTAAATATATGAACCAAGTTTTCAACTTATTGTGTAGAATGGTAAACTGTATTCACTTTCTTATTATGCCTGATAATAAAGAACATTCTATATCATTAAATATGTATTTAAGTGGCAGCAGCTGGCTTACTGCTGTATAAGTGCAATCTCAGCTACACCCATTATTTTGAAATTCCTAGAATTGGAACAGAAAATAAGAGCAGATAAAACTTTATTAGCAAGTACACAAAAATGTCCTCACTTAACAATAGGCATATAATTCTAAGGAATAATTTAATAGTATATGCAAAGGCCAACACAGTAAGTGCTGAAGCTGTAAATACTCATCTCTGCATTACTCTCTGTAACAAGGAACCATTTCTACTATCAAGATGAAGGGATAATACTAGTGTCAAGGGATTCTATGTAAATGAATCTCATGGGCTTTGTAACAGTAGATAATAGAAATGACATTCCCACCTGGTAAATGACTTTCTAAAAGGCCAGTAGTAGCACTAATTCAATTATTGCAAATCTGTGCGTTTCTTTCCTCTCTCCTAGATACTATGTCTTTTTTGTTCGTTTGATAATAGGAAAGTGTGAAGTAGTAATGGAGAAAAACTTGGATTAGCTGATATAAGGAAAGTGAGAAATAGAATACGTTTTAGTATACTGTAAATTTGCCACTCTCCTTTGAAGTGATGGAGGTTATTTCTAAAACAACAAATGAACAAGAGGCTTCCTATGCATTTATTATATTATGTCTTATGAGAATGCATAGATTGATGAATTTTCTCAACCTGGTACTTTCCTGTACAGTATTTCAGATCTCAAATATTTGCTGAAAAATAGCAGGTCTCTGTAAGTGATATGAGATGAAGTCACCATCCACAAGACAATGTAGAAAGCAAATTACTGTGAAAAACTCCATTAAAAAAATAAACCTAGAAAGCTATGCACCATTACACTAAAAAAAGTGAGTACATTTAATATATTAACATACATCATGATCTGCAAATAAATATAACTTTCAAAGTTTCATAGGCTTTATTTCTTTATTATTTTTATTTTGAGGTCATGTTTATTAAAGCTGCGAACAGTGAAACAAGGAAGGGCTCAGGACAGAAGAAGCAACAAGAGCCCTAGCTGGTTTGGCTCAGTGGATAGAGCATCGGCCTGTGGACTGAAGGGTCCCAGATTCTATTCCAATCAAAGGCACATCCGGGTTGTGAGCTCAATCCCCAGTAGGAGATGTGCAGGAGGCAGCCAATCAATGATTCTCTCTCATCATTGATGTTTCTCTCTCTCTCTCCTCTCCCTTCCTCTCTCTGAAATCAATAAAAATATTTTTAAAAAGAAGAAGAAGAAGCAGCAACAGGAGAGCCTAGGCAGGGCTGCTGTCATCTCACTGGAAAGTCAGAGAAAAGGGGCCTCGGGGACAGGTTCAGGGGGTTAGCCCAGAAGAGCTGCCCATTGCTCCCCTGGTTGCAAGTCTCCTGGAGTCCCTTAGAGTTTAGGAGACACATGCCTGTGGGGAAGGAAAGGAGGAAGGGGAAGGCTCAGGTCTGCTACTGGGAGGGGGAGACAACCCATAGGCTTTATTTTTAACCCGACTTTCTCATGTCTTAAACGTTATAGATTGCCTTGTAACCAACTGTTGTTTCCCTTGCCTGTAAAAAGGTGACTTGTTCCTACCAGGTGCTGTGTAACTAGCAGAACCTATATTCCTGCTCTGTTGACTTTTGGCTTGGCTGTATGATTTGTTTTGTGCATTGGAATGTGGTCAGATGTGATATAGACATAGTTGGAGGAAAAACTTTAACAATCATATGGATTGCCCATGTCCATTTTCCTCTGCTAGGAGGCCATGATTGAGGTTGTTCTTTTAGCCTGGATTCCATGTAGAGCAGTGGTTCTCAACCTTCTGGCCCTTTAAATACAGTTTCTCATGTTGTGACCCAACCATAAAATTATTTTCGTTGCTACTTCATAACTGTAATGTTGCTACTGTTATGAATCGTAATGTAAATATCTGAT
>NW_005365553.1:258465-262791 GCF_000412655.1 Myotis brandtii | reverse complement strand
GCCAAAGGGGTTGCAACCCACAGGTTGAGAACCCTGATGTAGAGGAATCTGGAACAGAATTTCAGGCAATCCTCAAAGGCATGTACTATGAGCGAAAATAAACTCCTTTACTGTAGATTGCTGATTATGGAGTTATTTGTTACTATAACATAATTTAGCCAAATCTGTTGGCTGCATATACTTTGGGAAATTTCATCCTAAATGAATGTTTTTATACTACATAGAAATAAAATTTACAAATTTAATTTTTAAAGAATAGCATCACTATTGCTATAATCATTCAAGTATATATTTATCTCATAAATTCATCTTGATATATTAGGTTCCTGTAATCATACAAGGTCAAGAAGACACAATCTGGCTTCAGGTAGATTCAAGGCAAATAGAAAATGTCAGTTTTGAACAATGGGAATACATTGTACAGATGCAGACTTTTATAAACAATTTTCTTTGTATTTAAATATATATCAAAAAATCTATTCATAATGAAGATTCTGTATCAGTAGCGAAGATGTCATTATTTTATATGTTTATATGGCAATAAAAATTAGAAAAAAATAAAAGTACTAAACTAAATCCCGTATAATAAAAGCCTAATATGCAAATTGTCCCCTCGACTGGGAGTTCTACCAGGAGTTCTACCAGGGGGTGGAGCCAGCAGCAGCTGCTGCAGGCAGCCAGGGGAAGGGAGGAGCCCCAGCCAGCAGCCGGCAGCCACTAGGGGTCCTACCCATGCATGAATTTTGTGCACTGGGCCTCTAGTATTAATAATAAATACACCTATTATATATATGGGTACCTACAACTTGATTCTAAAAAATATTACTGAATTGCTGGTCTGATGGTACTCTCCATGGAGTTGAAGAGAGTTAGGGCCTTGCTCTAGATTAGACTTTGGCTTAGGGAATTTTATGGCTTATCTTCTATTCAGACCATTAAAACTTTCTCCATGTAAGCAATAAGGCTGTATTGTATTTTTATCATTTATGTATTACTAGAGGCCCGTTGCAAGAAGATTCCTGCAAGAATAGGGCTTCCTCGGGCCTATTCCTGCAAGAATAGGGCTTCTTGTGGCCAGAGCGAAGCAGAGAAGGGAGCGAAGCCTTCGGAGCCGGGCTCAACTCCCTTCTCCGCTGCCTGGGCTCCACTCCTGTGTTGGCTGCCTTGGCTCTCTGTTGGGCATAGTGGAGGTATGGTCAATTTGCATGTTTCTCTTTTATTAGTGTAGACTAGAGGCCTGGCACACAAAATTCGTGCACAGATACAGTCCCTAGGCCTGGCCTGCGATTAGGGACATCTTCTCCAACTGCCCACAGCTAGCCCCACCCCCTGCTGCTACCCACCCCTGTTTCCCTGTTCCCATCCGGTGATTGGTGCCTGACAGCCAGGGGAAGGGACCCAGAAGTCAGCTGTTCCTGCCCGTTCACTGGCCCTGCCCCTGCTGCAGGTGGCCATCAGGCCATTGGAGCCTGCCGGCCAGGGAAAGAGACCAAGAGGTGGTCAGTGCACCTCATAGTGACTGGTCCAGCAGTTGTTCTGGTCGTTCTGTTGTTAGGGTCAATTTGCATATTACCCTTTTATTATATAGGATAGAGGCCTGGTTCATGGGTGGGGGCCAGCTGGCCTGCCCTGAAGGGGGCCCTGGATCGGGGTGGGGGTTCCCTGCTGAGGGGCAGGGCCGGCCTGGGTGAGGGATGGTGGGCAGTTTTCAGGCCAGCCACATCCCCAATTGGGATGGGGGGGTCCCCACTGGGGGGCGGTGCCAGTCTGGGCGAGGGGCCGTGGGTGGTTTGCAGGCTGGCCACACCCCTGGCTTTGTCAGGAAGGATGTCAGGAAGATATCTGGTCTATCTGATCTAATTAGCATATTGCCCTTTTATTTGTATAGATTAGCTACGTGTTGCCATTTATGCTTTTATTTCCTTCAAGTTTTCTTTTGCATTCACAACTTGGCCAATTGATGCAAGAAGCCTAATTTTAGTCTAACTTGGCTTTTGACATGCCTTCCTCACTAAACTTACTCATTTCTAGCTTTTGATTTAAAGGGAGAGACTTGTGACTCTTCCTCTTACTTGGACACTTAGAGGCTAATTATAGGGTTATTAACTGACCTAATTTCAATATTGTTGTGTCAAAGAGAATAGCAAGAACTTAGGAGAGGGAGAGAGATAGGGGAATACTTGTTTGGTTCAGTAGTCAGTACCCACACAACATTCATCAACTAAGTTCGCTGTTTTAAATTAGCGTGATTCATGGCACCACAAAACAATTACAATAGTAACATCAAAGATCACTGATCACAGATCACCATAACAAATATAATAATATTGCAAAGGTAAGAAATAACGTGAAAATTACCAAAATGTGACACAGATATGAAGTGAGCAAATGCTGTTGGAAAAATGGTACCAATAGACTTATTCCACACGGCATTGCCACAAACCTTCAACATGTAAAAAACAAAGTACCGTGAAGCACAATTATTCAAAACTCAATAAAATGAGGTGTTTCTATACTGTAAAACTCCCCATAGGCCTTGTTCTGAGGTTGCCTATGTTATTTTCCTATCAATATCATACAAATTACACAAACTCGTTGGCTTACACAACACCCATTTATTATATCATAATTCTGTAATTTGGGAATCAGACATAGGTCTCACCATGTTGAAAGGTTACTGCAGAGCTGCATCTAAAATAAAGACTCTGAGGAAAAACAACTCTTCTAGGTTGTTAGCCAAATTCAGTCCTTTGCAGTTACAGGACTGATGTCCATATTTCTTTTCTAGCTGTCAGCCAGAGCCCTCCCTTAGTACAAGAAGCTTCTTTCTGGTCATTGCACCTGGGCCCCTGCATCTCAGAATCCACAATGGCAGTTGGAATCTTTCTCATACATGGAATCTTATTGTTTTTTCTTTTTGCTACAAAGGTTTCCAAAGACTCTTTATGAACTTGGAGACCAAGGAAGTAATGTACCATGAATTCAATATGAAAAATAATGGAAAATTCTAGTGTTCGTGAAGAGAAGTCCACTCTTATCTGGCTATGTAGAGATGGACACAAGTGTTACTGCAATGGATATTGTAAAACAGTCTATACATATCCTGAATTTGGCCTCAATGTGTTATTAGTAGATAAAGGCAGAAAAATTAGTAAGTATACATATGAACAGAATAATGAGCAATCTTGATTAAACCACACACAGACTCGGCACCTAAAAAAAAGAAAATGCGCAAGATTGTATAAACAGAGAAGCGTTGAACTGCAGAAATTCTTCAAAGAAAAGTAGACATTCTTCTCTGTTCATGTAATTCTGTTTTGAGGATATATCCCTGCTTTGATAATATCTTCAGGAAAATAACACAACACCAATTCATATTTAATATTTTTAAAATATGAATATATCTGTTGCTTTTTTTGGTTTACTTACATTAGCATTTTCATCACACATCTGGGAAAAGTAAAATGTAGTATTGCATCCCTTAATTCTCTACCATCTAACACACAATCTACTACATTCCTTTATTTTAAATTAAAACTTGAACAAGATAACTAATTAAAGAAAGGTAAGCAAATGAAAGAAATATTTTCTGTCAGAATGGTCAGGAGAGAGATGTGACAAGAGCTTTATTGAGTAGCAAAATGACTTCTAAAAATATATATACTTCATAGATTTTAGAGAGGATAAGAGAGAGAGAGAAAGAGAGAGAGAGAAAGAGAGAAACATCAATGAAGAGAGAGAATCATTGATTGGCTGGTCCTAATATAAATGTCAAGGAAGAAATATTTTCTGTCAGAATGGTCAGGAGAGAGATGTGACAAGAGCTTTATTGAGTAGCAAAATGACTTCTAAAAATATATATACTTCATAGATTTTAGAGAGGATAAGAGAGAGAGAGAAAGAGAGAGAGAGAAAGAGAGAAACATCAATGAAGAGAGAGAGTCATTGATTGGCTGGTCCTAATATAAATGTCAAGAGAACTAGAAAGATCATACACGATCGGATCCTATATACAAAGCTTATAAACAAAAACAGGAATTTGTCATCAGTCATTATTTTAAAGCTAGAGGCCCAGTGCACAAAATTCTTGCACCGGAGGGGGCTTCCTCAGCCTGGCCTATGCCTCTCACAGTCTGGGACCCCTCTGGGATCTCTTCCAGATATTGGGCCTAAGCAGGCACTCAGACATCCTTCTCACAGTCCAGGGCTCTCACAGTCCAGGACCCCTTGCTCCTTATCGCCTGCCTGCCACAGAGGCGGCAGAGGCTCCCACCACCACCGCTGTGCTCACTAACTGTGAGCCCAGCTTCTGGCTGAGCTGGGGAG
>NW_005365553.1:232728-258297 GCF_000412655.1 Myotis brandtii | reverse complement strand
TGAGGCTCTGCGGTCATGCCCCATCCCATATCTGAAGAGGGGCAGCACCAGGACCTGGAATGTGCCACCACCTCTCCCGCCACCTCTGTGGAAGGGGGGTTGTCAGGACCACCATGGCTGGCCTGGCAGTACAGGCTCCCTGGCCCTGCCCCCCACCCACTGGTCATTCCAGAAGGTTGTTCCACCATCCGGTCTCATTGGCATATTAGCTCTTTATTATATAGGATAAGGTGTTTGTGCAATGTACTCTGCAGACAATAGCTGTACTGTTATTACACCTCACTCCTGTTGTAATATTTTAAAGGAACTACTGACAGAGAATCATTACCAAAAATAAGGATTTTCAAGGTGGTTTTATATAAGCAATGCTTTTAAAACACAGAAATCAGTAAGAGAAGACAAAAGGAAGAAAGATTTCAAGGACATTGCAAAGAAAACTCTTATTAAGAGATTAGTGCCAAACTAATTATAAGATTTAAGCTTTCACATGTCAATCTTTTGTTCATTTTGTTTTTTTTTCTTTTCATTTATTAGATAAATTTAATATACAGGGAAAATAATCTTCAGTTTTCCACCACATCAAATTTTCTTAAATTTCAAATTAGTGCTATATGAATCCAAGGTGATTTATTATATTTTAAATGAGAAATTTTTTCTTGGGAGTAATCTATTCATCTGTTGAAAAGGATTATCTATGCTTTTAAGAGATCAGTGCACTATGTGATGAAATTAAGTACACCTTAAATACATTACTAATTGTCATAAAAATTTATTTTTCCATCCATAATCTCAGAAGATTAATTCTCTCTTTCATTCTTTTGTCTCTTCTTTTCTTCTTCTTATTTTTTTACTTTTTTTTCCTCTTTCTTTGGTGAAAATGTAGGAGACTTACATAAGCCAGAAATCATATTGTAAAAAAAAAAAATGAGAGAGCACTTACACTATCAAAAGTTAAGGCTTAATATAAAATTACAATAATTAAAATAGGGTGTTATTGACAGAATGATACACAAAAGGCAAAAGGAACAAAAAGTATGAAAACAGAATCACACATGCACAACAACTTGACATGATAAAATTCCACTGTAGGTCACTGTGGAAATGATTATTTTTTTAATACATTATGCTGAGTAAATAATATATCTGTATAGAAAATATGAACTTACACTTACTTATCACTATGCTCAAAAATTAACTTGAAGAGATTAAGCTCCTAGAATAAAAATAATAGAATATCTTCAGGAACTTGGGATAAATATTTATTTGATAAATAGAAAGGATATTACCTCTAAAAAGGGTCAATGAGGAAGAAAGGGGAACATCTGTAATACTTTCAACAATAAATATAAATTAATACAAAAGAATGATGACACAGCAAATGATGAAAATTGTGGCCATTTCATTAGACTTTAGTGATGTCAATATCACATGCAGAAAGACTAAAAAAAAATTGAGATGACAAAAAATGAAAAAAAGATTGAATAACTGGACTGCATTAAAATGTAGAATTTCCATTCAACAAGATAAATTATTCAGAAAATAAAAACAACATTAAACCAATTAATAGAATAAGATATTTGCTAAATATAAATCTTATGGATAGAAGAAAAACAAATCTCTGATCAATAATAAAGTAAAACAAAGACAAAAAAATAAGGAAAAGTTGTAAAGAGTAACTTCACAATATAGTATATCCAAATGGTCAAGAAAAAATATTAAAAGGTTCTGAATCTCATTAGTATAAATAGGAATTCAAATTAAACCCATAAGAATATGCCTCTATATCAGCCCCTACTCTAAGTAATTGATATAAAACTTAAAAAAGACTGGATATACTAATTGTTGGTAAGATTATAAAACTGAAAATCTCATAAATAATTGCCACAAGTGAATTCCTGCATTCACTTTGGAGAACTATTCAATAATTTCTAAAGCCGCTCGCACCCACTGCTGGTGCCTGGCGTCAGCCCCAATCACCCCTCAGGGTTTCTCCACCTCCCCCTGCTCCTGAGGGGCAATCGGGGCTGGCAGCCACTGCTCACACCCGCTGCTGGTGCTGGCCCCAATCGCTCCGCCACTGTCAGCATGTGGGAGTGGCAGCAGTGGGAGGAGGGCTGCTGGCAGACAGGGGACCAGGGACCTCAGTGGGAGGGGCTGGGCAGGGGCAAGGAGGATAGGCTGAGACCCGCCCCTGTGCCCACTGTAGCTTCATGGCCCACAGTTCCTTTCAAGGTGCACAAATTCGTGCACTGGGCCCCTAGTTTGTTATAATGTCACTAAGAGGAATAAAATCAGATACAGAGATAGAAATGTGGGGAGTAAAAAATTCAGAATAGATATGGGGGACAGAGATGATTTACAGGTGAAACATAGATGTCAGTGATGGGAAAAATGTGAGGAAAAAAATACCTAAACCATGTGAGTATACAATTCAAGGGACTATACAAAGGATATTCTAAGGAGCAATAACAGTGCTTGCAAAGGCTTTAAGACAGAGACATGATTGATATGTTCAAGGCATGGCAAAAACACCAGTGTAACTGGATTGGAATGAGCAGGATAGAGATCCTTCGAAAATTAAGTGAAAGACTTTGGCATAGGTCTGATCATATAGGGTGCTTTGGATATGTTACAGACTTCAAATGTTATTCCAAGAAAGTTGAAAGCAACTCATGATCTTTTTTATTTTTAATGTATCTCACTTCCTAGGTGGTAGAAAATAAATTATAGGAAGGCAGAGAAACTGAGAGTGAAAGCAGAGAGGCTAAATTAGATGCTATTTTCATAGTCCAGGGGAAAGATAATTGTGGCTTAGAAAAATCAGAGTCCAGCTGGTGTGGCTCAGCAGTTGAGCATTGACCCATGAGCCAGGAGGTCACTGGTTGGATTCCTAGTCAGGGCACATGCCCAGGTTGTGGGCTCCATCTAGCATGGGTCATGGGGTGTGCAGGAGGCAGATGATGGATGATGTTTCTCTCTTTGATGTTTTTATTTCTCTCTTCCTCTCCCTTCCTCGCTCTCTAAAAATAAAAGAGAAAAAAAATTTTTTAAAAATAAAAAAAATCAGAAATTGAAGTAATTTGATAGAATTAAAAGTATAGTTTGATAGTATTTGCTGAAAGATTGGTTGAAAAAAGGACATAAATAGAATAACTTTTGGCCATAAGCATCTTGGACAAAGGCAATGACAATACCTTTGATGGGAAAGCCTGGTGCACTTCCTCTCCCTCTCTCTCTAAAAATAATAAAAGAGAAAAATTTTTTAAAAATAAAAAAAATCAGAAATTGAAGTAATTTGATAGAATTAAAAGTATAGTTTGATAGTATTTGCTGAAAGATTGGTTGAAAAAAGGACATAAATAGAATAACTTTTGGCCATAAGCATCTTGGACAAAGGCAATGACAATACCTTTGATGGGAAAGCCTTGTGCAGGAACAGTTTTGAGGAGGCAAGGGAGGAAGTGTGTGTGTGTTACATGCCTCTGAGTTGGACCCACTTCCTAATGACCCCATGAATGAGTGATGGCTACAATGCTCTGTCCTCTGAGCCCTTCTCAGCTCCTGTAGACTCATGCCTATGACTTTTCCTATGGAGTCAATTCATCTCATATTTTGTCTTTCTTTTTTTTTTTTTTCTTGCTGGTTCAATTTTCCCCAGCAGGATTATCTTTTTCAAATAATCCTGCCTTTCCATGATGTGCTTGAAGGACAACTTCAGCTTTTTCATTTTCCCCTCAATGGATGTTTTCAGGCTTAATTTAGTCTAGGACATACTAGTTCTTCTTTCTGGTGGTGTTGGGTATCTAGAGGTCTCCTCTAACACCATATTTCAAAAGAATCATTTCCCCCCATCAACCTTTTCTGTCCAACTTTCACATCTATACATAGTACTTGGGAATATGAGGGTGTGGATGATTTTAACCTTGTTCTCTAATGACACATCTTTGTTCTTGGTAATCGTTCCTATTCTCCATTACTAAGCTTCTGAGTGTCAGCCTTCTCTTGATTTCTTAGCTGCAGCCTGCATTTGAACTGATAACTGAAACAGGGTAAGCAAAACATGTAACAATTTTGATGTCTTCATTGTCTATCTTAAAGTTGTATATTTCTTCTGTAGTCATAATTATTTTCTTCTAGATGTTCAAATGCAGACTTGCATTGGCATTTTCTTCTTTTCCTTTTATCAGATGTTTCAAATCATTGCTACTTTCTGCCAATAAAATGGTGCTATGTGCATATCTTAGGTTATTGCTATTTCTTTCACTAATTTTCATTCCTCCTTCCTCTGAGTCTAGCCCAGTTTTTTATAAAATACTAGAGGCCCGGTGCACAAAAATTTGTGCACTCGGGGGGCGAGGGGAGGGGGTTCCCCCAGCCCGGCCTGTGCCCTCTCGCAGTCTGGGACCCCTCGGGAGATAACGACCTGCTGGCTTAGGCCTGCTCCCGGGTGGCAGAGGGCAGGCCCAATCCCTAGGTGCAGCCGGGGAATGTTGGAGTCTGCAGCAAGCAAGCCTCGTGCTCGCTTCAGTGCCTGGCTGCCGGCCGCCATCTTGGCTGACAGTTAATTTGCATATACTCACTGATTAGCCAATGAAAAGGGTAGCGGTCGTAAGCCAATTACCATGTTTCTCTTTTATTAGTGTAGATGTTCTACATATAGATTAAGTAAATGAAGAGATAACATGCACTCTTGTTAGATACCTTTTCCTATAGGAAATCATCTGTCTTTCCATATCTGTCCTGACAGAGGCTTCCTGTCTACATGTTAAATGTGAGATATTATTAAGCTTTAGAGGGAAGTTGCCAAGCAGAAGGTTAGTTACATTAAGTCTGGAACTCTCAGATGAGATCAGGCTGGAGATAATCAATTATTTGAACCCATTGGACAGTATGAGATCACCAGGAGTGGAAGTAGTTAGAGATGAGAAAAATCTCATGATAGATCCCTGGATCTCATAAATAAATTGTTGAAAGACAAGAAACAATATCACAGACTGTGAGAAACTTATTAGATAAGTAGTGATAAAACCAAGAGAACATGGCATCTTGTGGGCTAAGTAAAAAAAAAATGGTGTTTATTTTTCTCATGGATATCTCCTATTTCTTGTTTGTTTCTATCTAGCCAACAGGCCATGAGCTCCTTACAGGAGCTTTGGTTCTTAGAACTTGGCATCAGTGATTTGCACACAGTAGATACTCAATTAATGTTGAAGCAATGAAAATGCAGATGTGAAATTACAAATAACTAGAGGCCCGGTGCATGAAATTCATGCAATTGTGGGGGGGGGGGTCTCTCAGCCCAGCCTGCACCCTCTCACAGTCCAGGAGCCCTGACTGATGGCCTAACTGCCGGCCTGATTCTCCTAACTGCTCTTCCCTAATGGCCTGATCGCCCCAACTGCCTGTCCCGCCACCGTGGCTTTGTCCGAAAGGATGTCCGGAAGGTCATCTGAAAGATGTTTTGTCCAATTAGCATATTACCCTTTTATTAGTATAGATTATAGAAGGTGTAACCTTAATTTCAACTGAAGAACTGAAAATAGTATACAAAGCTTAATGGCCTAGGGCACATGGTAGAGCTGAATGAAGATGTTGCAACTCTGGGAGAAGAGGGAGGCTAAAATTGTAACAGCTAATTTCAAACATCTCACAGCTTTGCTTTTGGCTAACCTGGGGCTGAAACTGCTAGATTTAGAAAAAAAATAAAAAGCAAGTATTGAAATTTTGGAATATAAATTACTAGAAGCCTAGGAAGTTATAGATCATTGTAGCTTTTCTACATATAATATATCTGCCATGTTGGTTACCTGTCAATTTCTTAAAGAGATAATAAAGCCATCATTTTCTACTTTGACATGTTCAGAATGTATCATAGATTCATGAAGGTTACTAGGTGATTCTTTCCAATAGTAAATATATGCATAGTAGATAATCTTGAATTTTATAAGTAAGGTGTGTTTTTTTCAGGTAAAAATATGATTAAACTAGATTTAGCCTAAAGCAAAAATTTCACTTATGATTTATGGATAATTTTGGTTGGTTCAATCACTGCAGGGGAATTATATTAGAAAATCACCTTATGTCTTCCTAGTGAAATTTAATTTTGTATCCAATAAATGACAAGCAGTACTTCCATTTCACTTAGCAATGTACCAAAGAGCTGGGGGCCTATAAACTCTTGAATATAAATGTTTCCTTTATCTTGGGGCAATATTGAGGAACATAAAGGCTTCAACATACTACATATAATAAAATATGAGGTCTTACTTTAATTAGTGGTCTGGTTGCATTTAAAATGTTTTTATGTTAAGGAATAACTGTATATAACAATATAAATAATAAAAATTCCTCTTTTGAAATGTCTATAGAAGGGTTAAAATAAAAAACAAGGTAATTCATTGTTCACTGTTCTTACATAATAAAATTGAATAAATAATTGTCAGTGAATTATAAAATTTGTATAAAAATTTTCTGGACTTAGTACTAGATACTTATTATCTTAAAGTGTAGGTATGCATGTACAAGTAGTAAATATTGGCCTCATTTTAATAGTATTAGTAGTTATATGCAAACATTTAGAAGCATAAGGAGTATGCAAGGGAAGAATATAGGTTTTAGAATAAAACAGATCAACATATAATTGTTGTATCACCAACTATAGAACCTTAAATAATTAATAATATGAGTTTCTGTTTCGGCATCTGTTTCAAATGGGTAGAAAATTACACATATCTGTCAGTGAAATTAACCCAGAAAGTATGTGTTTTGTAAGGCATCAGATTACATTTGGGATTGCAAAGCATTACAATTGTTTTGAACTAAAAAAGACTTGATAGCTTTTCTTGTAGAACATTTTTCCAAAGGAACTATGTAGATAAAGTCTTGGTCGATAGGAGTTCACAAACTCTTTCCATGAGTCTTAAAGTCAGTAAATAAAGGTCAGTGTGTGTTATTAAAGAATAATCTTGAATTCAACTGAGTTTTTTAATCTTGTATTTAGTTACTAAATCAAGACTATGAGAGAGCATAGTTTAGACACTGGTTGTATATAGATTAGCCAGATAATAGAACAACCAGTTATATTTGAATTTCAGATATATAACACATGCTTTTCAGTATAAATGTGTCCCAAAAAATATCTAGGGCATATTTATCTAAAAAAATATTCCAAGTTTATCTGAAATTCTAATTTAAGTGGGTTTCCTGTATGTATATTTGCTAAATCTGGCAGTCTAACTGTGAAATTCTCATATTTTAGAGGCATTAAATGCAAGATAGTGCTGCAGAATATCTATAATATTGTAGACACTGGACGAGTCTGATTGTCAATTCCCCTTTTTCCTCATATTAGTGGAGTGATTTAAATTATCTGGGTAAGGTTTGCCTTATTTACCCAAAGGAGTATAGTAATTGAAAAATTATTTGTAGATATGTATGTCTTAATTGAGTTTGGGGATCTAAAATTCTGTAAAATGTAATTGAAATATTCATTTCAAATATGAGATGTGATTCACTGCCATACAATTGTCTTAAAGTTACCATAAGGTTAATCATAAATATTACATTATAACAATTCTCCAAGTAGCAATATATCATTT
Organism: Myotis brandtii; assembly: GCF_000412655.1. NCBI lineage: Eukaryota > Metazoa > Chordata > Mammalia > Chiroptera > Vespertilionidae > Myotis > Myotis brandtii. The sequence continues at coordinate 250,699 of NW_005365553.1, read as the reverse complement.
TCGAGGTTTTTTCACCAAGAGTTCTGAACCAAGAGTATTTACCTGTGAAAAAATTAAAACGTTTATATCTTGCTATTAATAAAGAGAATATAATCACTTAAAATGGTTTTAAAGTTGCCTTCCATATTAGATGCTTAAAAATACATAATGTTCTAGAGTAATATCCTACTAGAAAAATCAATAGTGTGATTGCCAAAGCCTTTAAATATAATTTTATGTTATATAAATCAATATACGAAGTATATGAATTTTGATAATTTTTACCAGTGTTGAAGGAAATTCAAGAAGACCTGAAAATGGGAATATATTCATTATTTTTTCATAGACTGGCAGACTTAACATTATTAATATGGCAGTATTCCCCAAATTGATCTACAGAATCAATACAATCTCTATCAAAATCCCACCTGAACCTTTTTCAGAAAATTTCTAGCTGATTCAAAAATTTATATAAAAATTCAAGGAACATAGAATAGTAAATAATATTGAAAAAGAAGAACAAAGATGAAGACTCAATTTTTGTGACTTCAAACTTTCTACAAAACTACAGTAATCAAGGCAATGAGGTACTCACCTAAGGACAGACATATAAAGTATTTAAAAAGAATGGATTTTTCAGAATATTTATGGTTAATTGATTTTAGACAGGGAGTCAAGACAATGAAGGAAAGAAAAGTCTCTTCAACAAAAAGAGCTGGGGCAACTGGATAACTACGTGCAAAAGAATAAAATCAGATGCCCACCTCACATCATATGCAAAATGTAAATCAAAATTAATTCAGACCCATGTCCAGTACATAAAACTATAAAAATCTTAGAAGAATAGGAATACATCTTTGAGATATTTGATTAAGCAATGATATCTTAGATAGGATAACAAAAGAGAAGCAACAGAAGAAAAAATAAATAAACTGAACTTCGTCAAATTTAAAAATCTGTGTTTAAAGATATTACCAAGGCCTGGCCAGTGTGGCTCAATGGTTGAGTGTCAAACTATGAACCAGGAGGTCAAGGTTTGATTCCTATTCAGGGCACATGCCTGGGTTGTGGGCTTGATTCCCAGTGTAGGGCATGCAGGAGGCAGCCAATCAATAATTCTTCTCATCATTGCTGTTTCTAACTCTCCCTCTCTCTTCCATTCTAAAATCAATAAAAATATATTTTTAAAAATAAAATAAAAGATACTACCAAGAAGATGAAAAGAAAATGGACAGAATGAAAGACAATATTTTCAAAAAAAAGAGAAAGCCAATATTTTCAAATTATATACCTATTAAGCAACTTGTATCCAGAATATATTAAAAATTTCTATGTTCTATACCTGGACACTAAAAGTTGGATAAACATTTGACAGATATTTCTCTCAAAGAAGATATACAAATGGACAATGAGCATGTCAAAATATGTTCAACGTTGTTTATCATTCATTAGGGAAATGGAAGTTAAAATCATAATGAGGTATAATTCACATCCACTAGGATTGCCAACATAAAAAACAAATTGGACAACAATGAGTATTGGCAAGGATATGGAGAAATTGTTATCCTCATAAGTAATTGGTGGGAATATAAAATGATGCAGCCACTTTGGAAAACAGTTTGGCAGTTCTTCAAAAAGTTATATATAGAGCTACCATAAAACCCAGCAGTTGCACTTCTAGGAATATAATCAAGAGACCTAAAAACTTATGTCCATAGAAAAACTTTTACACAAATGTTCATCGCAACAATATTAATATTAGCCAAAAACTGGGAAAAATCTCATATTTCTATGAACAAATGAATAGATTTTTTAAATACAGTATAGCCATACAATGGGACATTATTAGCTAAAAAAGGAATGTACTAATAATATGTGGTACATGAATAAACCTTGAAAACATGCTAAGTGAAAAAAACAGACAACAATCCCCACAAATTACATTATTCCTTTGATATCATATCTAGAATAGGAAAATCAGAGGGACAAAAATAGATTAGTGATATCATGGGCTGGGAGAGGGGATAATAGAGAGTGACTGCTCATGAATATTGAGTTCTGTTTTGGTGTAATGAAATGTTCTAATACTGCCCTGACTGGTTTGCTCAGCGGATAGAGCGTCGGCCTGTGGACTGAAGGATCCCAGGTTCGATTCCGGTCAAAGGCATGTACCTTGGTTGCAGGCACATCCTCAATAGGGAGTGTGCAGGAGGCAGCTGAATCGATGTTTCTCTCTCATCGATGTTTCTAACTCTCTATCCCTCTCCTTCTCCCTTCCTCTCTGTAAAAAATCAATAAAATATATTTTTTAAAAGAAAGAAATGTTCTCATACTAGATAGCAGTGATGGTTGTACATTTCTGTGAGTATACTAAAAACCACTGAATTATACACTTAAAGAGGTGCATTTTATGGATGTGTAGTTACCCAAAACTTATACAATTAGAAAAGAATGATTTTGGAAATGAAAGTTGTTAGGCTAGTTGACTGGCAAATATACATTTTTAAGAAGTGCTGACCTACCTTATAGTTAAGATAGGCATGTACAAGTTCACCTGAGAATGCTTAACCAGGCTCTTTTAATGGAGCAGGATTGATCATCTTCGCACTGTTGACTGTTCTTTTTTGTTTGTTTTGTTTTGTTCTCATAACACTATGCATTTGTACTTTACTTGTCTCTTGCATGCAATTTAGTGTTTGCATTCCTACATGGGTGTTTGCATTCTAGAAGAGCATAATATAATGCAAAAAATAGAAAAAATAAATTTAAATAATCTATTTGTATGTTTAATTAAAATTTAAAAGTAAGCTTTAATAATATTTAATATGTAGGTGCTATGGACTGAATGCCTGTGTCATTAGCGTGTTGAGGATCTTTCTAAGAGGTGGGGCCTTACAGAGGAAGGTAGGTCATGAGATTGGAGTCCTCATGAAAGGGATCAGTGCCGTTGTAAAAAGAGACACGAGAGAGATGGTATTGCTCTCCTTCGTGTGAGGTTACAACCAATAGGAGTCCATCTCCACCAGGAAGAAAATCCTCACTGGGAACTGAATCGGTCAGTTCCTTAATCTTGGATCTCTGCTTACCAAAATTGTAAAAAAAATAAAAATAAAAATGTCTGTTGTTTAAGCCACTCTGTGTGTTTCTTGTTTTAGCAGCCTGAACTGGGCAACAGTAGCACCCTTTTTATACTATGTCTAAGAAACCCTCTGGGTATGATATTTTTGCAAAGAAGAGGAGCTTACAGTGACATTCCAAGTTTTTATTTTGCTCTCAAGGTTTTCTGATGAATTGTTATGCAGAGATATTAGAATCATGAATTATATAAACTAATTTTAACTATTACCATATACAAAAATAGCTTAAACTGTCTCTGCACAAAAAAAATGTGGATTAGAGAAAATATTAACAATGCAATTGAAAGGAAACAGTGAGAAAAGTAAATTGGACACTACCTGGTATTATCCATAGGAAGAGCTGTTGGTTAGCCAAGATTGTAAAGTTTAAGTGATGAGATTGCAACATAACATTTAAAAATATGAAACATAACTGCTCAACATTATAAATGTGATATCTTAACAAAAGAAATTATAAATAGTTTTCAAAAAATAATCCTAGTATTATAAAGATATTTTGGAAATAGCTCCATTATTATATGTTAGTATGGCACAAGGAGATATAAGGATGCCACCATTTTAGGGAATCTAAAATTCAACAGTTGAAAAACATCAGGGAAACAAAGTCAATAATTTACTCTCATGATAAATAATTATGTATAAGAACAGATAGTAGTATCCTTGTTTGACAGGGAAATCTAAGCCTCAGATACTCGGAATATCTTTGCCAACTTCAGGAAGTGATTGATCCAGGACTCACACCCATGCTGCCTGACTCTCAGCCAGCCTTGCTGCACTTGCCCTAGGAGTTATTGATAGATGATTAAATGTTTCCTGGAATTTTTGTGGATCTAAACCACAAAATAGAATATCTTCTATTTCTGCTTTTTCTCATAGGCTGTGTAGCAAGGCTTATTGTAAGGGATATCTATCCTTCCCTGTAATCCTCAGAAATTGAGTAAGAAAGTGTGCAGACAAGACTTTTATGTATGCCAGTTGTGCTTGGGGTGACAAAGACAATAGTAATATTCAAACAATATTCAGATAAAGTGTTTTCCATAAAACATGCTATAGTTGAAATTTATTTACTCATTGGTTTCAGTCACATCAGCAAAAGCTGCTTTTCAGATCTCACTGGCCCACTAACAGAATTGTTTACCCAAAACATAATTTTACAAGATATTACCAGTTGATATTAAGTGCCATTATAAGAAAAAAATACAGTCTCATGAAACTCATTCTACCTGTATCTCTTTCAAAAATAATTTGAAGATGTTTATTACACAGCAGAGAAATTTCTATCTGCAATTTGTACAAAAAATAATATACTTCTTATTAGCAAATGGTTTGTTTTGTTCTTACCTTTGCAGTAAATTTTTCTAACAAACCATGTTCCTTTTGTATCTTTGAGAATACAACTCTTAAAGCTAAATTTGGCATTGCTTTTTTAGCCACATTTCCCCCATATTTATATATCATGCCATTCTTATTTGTTTTTCTTTTAATTTTGTTTAACATGTTATATTTTACACATTGTAAATTTGTTAAAAGTTTTCTGGAACAAACTATAGCATCAATATAGAAATAATTATTTTTATAATTCTGACATGAATCCATCTTTAGGTGCTTTCTCAAAATATTAAAGTGATAAAACAATATATCTTCAATTTCCTCATGTAAAAATAGGGTTATTAATTACATAATATACTAGTGACCCAGCGTGCAAAATCACGCGAGACCCAGACCTGTGCGAGACCCAGACAATCGCTGTGGGACTCCCTTGAGTCCTGGCGCACAGTGGGACCCAGAGTCAAGTCCCCGCCCACCCATCTATCCTCATCAGCATGCAGCTCCGCCCACCCACACACCTCACCATGCATGTAGCCTCCTGGTGACCGGTCTTTGGTCTTCTCGGCATTATGACCACTGGGTTTTTATTATATAGGTAAGGTTTTTAAAGTTCAAATAATTAAGACTGTATGAACAACTCCTCTTTAGCAAAACCACCAGTAACCATCCTTTTCATCCACACATACTAATAATATGACCTAATATAGGAATAAACCTTCCTTGTGCAATATCTTCTTAATCACCTGGTTCTCAATAAAACCATGCTTCTCATACTTTCACATTCACATTAATCGCCTTAAGATCTTATTAAAAATGGAATTTCTGATTCAGTAGTTATGGGGTTGGGGAGTCTGAGGTTCTGCATTCTTATGCGGTGATGCAGTTGCTGCTTGCTGGCAAATCACATGTGAAAGGGATTAGACTTCCTTTGTGGAAAATAATTTGTTGTTAGCTACCTGAGCAGGAAGAATTTTATAGGTACTCTCAAAATGCAAAAAATATATAAGGATCTGTACCCACATTTGCAAGCTGATATTAAAAATGAACACACAAAAAACCACCAGTTTTAAAACGAACAAACACTACATTTAACTATTGACCTGAAATTTCCCTATTTTCAATGAAGTGAATATTTGCATAGTATAATTCATTAAATAAAAATAATATGTGTATAGAAACTAAGGAATTAATAAGTAAACATCTTTACCTTGAGAAAAAAAGGAAAAAGAGGAACAAAAAAAAGAAGTTGCTAGCATCACAATCAGAGTTTGTGTTACTGAATTTCAGTATATTATAAAAATAAGTTCTGGAATTTAGGCTGTATAGTTAGCTAAAAGAAGGCCTGATTGTTTATGCATTTTGTTTTGGTTTAAACAAATCTGTTGGCATTCTGCAAAGAGAAACAGAGACAAATGGTTTAAGCAGGCCTCCGCTCTGTGTTTCAGTACACTGCCATAAAACAAGTTAGATGAAATTAAGCATGCAGCAAGATGGAAAAATTTTTGCTGGCGTTATCACAAGTGCTTACCATAAATATATTATAGTACATGCAGAAGACTGCAAGGAAAACTACTGCCATCAAACTGTGAATTGATTCCATCCGTACTTTTCATAGAGGCTGCTTTTGTTTGTTTATTTTGGTTTGCTTTGTTTTGTGTGATTATCATTCACAACTGAAATATGCAGACAAACACACCATTAATTCTCTCCATTATTTGCAAAGCATTAATGAGGAATTATGTAAACACTGATGTTTTTAATGAAGGCAGCTTTCCTTTTAGTGAATTTACTGGGGCCAGGGGGATTGGAGTGTTTCATGTTTTAAAAATAATTCTATAGAAAAAAATATATCTGTCTTGACACTAGATTGTTATCTTCCTAGGGATTTTTTTTTTTATTCATCTTTGGAACTTCAGAGCCTAGCATAACTATTTGCAAATAATCATTTGCTAAATCATTGCTTCTTCATGCTGTATCATATGATAAAAAAAATTCTTAAGTCTCATTAATGCTATATTAAACTCAGTTTCTGTTATTTAGAGTAGCATTGAAGCCTAATTATAGGAGAACATAACAGTGATGTAGGAAGTTAGGATAGAAACACATTGCCATATACATTTTTATATTATAGACACAAGAGTTGTATGATCATGGAAAATTCAAACTTTCTTTTTAATATATTTTATTGATTTTTTACAGAGAGGAAGGGAGAGGGATAGAGAGGCAGAAACATCGGATGAGAGAGAAACATTGATCAGCTGCCTCCTGCACACTCCATACTGGGGATGTGCCCGCAACCAAGGTACATGCCCTGACTGGAATCGAACCTGGGACCCTTGAGTCCGCAGGCCAACGCTCTATCCGCTGAGCCAAACCGGTTAGGGCGAAAATTCAAACTTTTTATTTCTCTATTTAATTTCACAAAATATGTAGAACCACCCTTGACTTCTAACAAATATTTTATTATATTGTTTTCATGATGCTTGGGGTGTCTGTTCTGGCCTTTTATTTAATCAAAAAGAAGTTTAGACTCCTAGTTATACACTCAAAAATTTTGTCTTCTTCTCAACTTTATCAGCCTTTTTTTCTTCTCTCTTGATGATTAACGATAGGCAAAACATCTGCATATTTGTGTAAATTACTTTTAAATTTTTATTCAAAGACTAGTTGTGCCAATAAGTGTACCAATGAATAAGATTCAAGCCTGGTTTCATAATGTTCATAATCTAGTGAGTACTATAAGACCTTTCATTGTTTTCTGAACTTGTAGTTCATCATGTTGCCACAAGTAAAAGTCTCATTTCATGATTCACTCAGTTTTTTGTTTACTAATATTTTATCTTCTTTCTATTTGTATTCTGAAAGTTCCACTAATTTTATACTTTAAATTCACTTGGCCTTCAATATTTATTAAGTACTTCAACATTAAGCACAAACTCAACAGAAACACTGTAAACTAGTGAGTAAATGGGTCTCTATCTGGGCTATAAAATAAGATTCACCGGGAGAGCAATTAAAAATATTTATGCATGACAAACTTAACAAGAATGCCCAAAATATACATGAGGAAATAGTACAAAACTAGACTTGCAAAATTAAATAAAAAGCAATTATTGAATAATGATAAATATACCAGATATTATTTATAAGGTCTCTTTAATCAAAATTGTGCACATTGATTCATTAATAAAGATAAAATGGAAAAGAATAAAAAATTCTAAGGTACATTTAAGCATTTTACATGTGAAAAGATAGCAAATAAATTAATGGGAAATGAAGGGTGTTTACTGAAGAAATGTTGGATAATTGGATATTCATATGGAAACATTAAAATTTGATCTAGTTCAGATGTAACATGTAAAAAACTAAATAATTTATAAATGGATTAGAGATTTACAGGTAGAAGTAAAAAATATTATTTCTAGAAAAATTAGGAAAATTTCTCTACAAAATGGTTGTGGTAAAATATTCCAAAATAAGGCTCAAATTCAGAAATAATAATACAAAATATTAACAAACATGACTAAACAGAAATTGTAAAATATCACATATAAACATACAGCAAGATAAAAATAAAATCTACATGGAATACTTAGAGATAATTGTAATGATATCACAGAGTTTTCATATGCTGAATATATTTTTGAGAATTCTAAAAAATGATATGAAAAAGATCATCACTTACATAAATTGGACAAGATATAGAATCAGTTTACAGAAATATTCTCATTTATAAATATAAACTAATGTTACATGAAATACTACATCTCATCCACTGAGACATTTGACATTTGACAACAAACTTTCTTGATGAACTGATGATAAACAAGTATGGTTTTATAGTATTTGTGGGAATACAAAATGTTTCATCCTCTTATGGAGGTGAATTAGGCAGTATCTAACAAAATTACAGCTGTATTTATCTTATAACCCATTAACCCTACCTCTGGGAATTTACTCCAAAGGCACACTGTGAAAATTCAAAATGGCTAAAGGCTAAAGGCTATGTGTTGCTGTGCTATTAAAGATAGCAATAGTCTGGAAAGAACCCAATGTCCATCAGTGTTGGTTATGTACAAGAAATTATTGCACATACACACCACAGTACCAGCTTTAAAAAGGACAATCTCTAGATAATGCTTTGGGTTGCTTGCTAGGATATACTATTAAAAATATAAATAGTATATTTTATTAAGAAATTGATGGAATGCATCTATATATATAAAAGCCTAAGTGACTGTTACCACCAAATGACTGGAAGATAAAATGGAAAAGAATAAAAAATTCTAAGGTACATTTAAGCATTTTACATGTGAAAAGATAGCAAATAAATTAATGGGAAATGAAGGGTGTTTACTGAAGAAATGTTGGATAATTGGATATTCATATGGAAACATTAAAATTTGATCTAGTTCAGATGTAACATGTAAAAAACTAAATAATTTATAAATGGATTAGAGATTTACAGGTAGAAGTAAAAAATATTATTTCTAGAAAAATTAGGAAAATTTCTCTACAAAATGGTTGTGGTAAAATATTCCAAAATAAGGCTCAAATTCAGAAATAATAATACAAAATATTAACAAACATGACTAAACAGAAATTGTAAAATATCACATATAAACATACAGCAAGATAAAAATAAAATCTACATGGAATACTTAGAGATAATTGTAATGATATCACAGAGTTTTCATATGCTGAATATATTTTTGAGAATTCTAAAAAATGATATGAAAAAGATCATCACTTACATAAATTGGACAAGATATAGAATCAGTTTACAGAAATATTCTCATTTATAAATATAAACTAATGTTACATGAAATACTACATCTCATCCACTGAGACATTTGACATTTGACAACAAACTTTCTTGATGAACTGATGATAAACAAGTATGGTTTTATAGTATTTGTGGGAATACAAAATGTTTCATCCTCTTATGGAGGTGAATTAGGCAGTATCTAACAAAATTACAGCTGTATTTATCTTATAACCCATTAACCCTACCTCTGGGAATTTACTCCAAAGGCACACTGTGAAAATTCAAAATGGCTAAAGGCTAAAGGCTATGTGTTGCTGTGCTATTAAAGATAGCAATAGTCTGGAAAGAACCCAATGTCCATCAGTGTTGGTTATGTACAAGAAATTATTGCACATACACACCACAGTACCAGCTTTAAAAAGGACAATCTCTAGATAATGCTTTGGGTTGCTTGCTAGGATATACTATTAAAAATATAAATAGTATATTTTATTAAGAAATTGATGGAATGCATCTATATATATAAAAGCCTAAGTGACTGTTACCACCAAATGACTGGAATGACAGGTTGACCAGTCGCTATGACACACACTGACCACCAGGCAGCAGAAGCTCAACACTCCCACAGCCAACCTCCCATGGCCCTTCCCCCAACCCCTATCAGCTGGCCCCGATTGGAACTGGGCAAGATGCCCCAATTGACCAGGCCAAGGGACCCCACCCATGCACAAATTCGTGTACCAGGCGTCTAGTCCTATATAATAAAGAGCTAATATGCTAATTAGACCAAACAGCCGAATGCCTTTCTGGACGTCCTTCTGGATGACCTTCCGGGTGAAGCCGGGGCTGCAAAAGCCAGCCGAGGCTGCATGGGGCTGCGAGGGCTGGCCAAGGCAGCCAGGGCTGTGAGGGCTGAGCCCCTTGCACAAATTTCGTGCATCAGGCCTCTAGTATATACATATGTTTATAAGTTTAAATAAATCAAATGAAAGATGAACAACATTAATAAAAGTAGTTAATTAACGAAGTGAAGGGAATAGGTTGGAGGGTATATTTTAGAGGCTAGACTTTCTGAATAATCTTGTATAATATCGACTTTAAGATGGTGCAAATATTTTGGATATTAAAAACATTAAAACAAAACAATAAAACTATATAATAAAATAGGGAATTGTCTTCTCCATTTTTGAAATAGAGTAATTTGATTGAGCATTACTAATAAGATATATTCTAAGCAAAATTAACACTTGCAAATAATCTTAGCCTGTATTATAAATTCATATTTTATTAAATTTAATATTTATGTTAATTTATGTATGAATTTACATAATATGCAGTAAATATCTACTGCATATTTATACATGTGATGACTAGTTTTATGTATTAACCTGAGTGGGCTAAGGCATGCCCAGATAGCTGAGGCTGTTTCCAGAAGAGATCAGCATTTGAATCAGTGAACTGAGTATAGCTGTGTAAAGAAGATGATACAAATAAATGGAAGCATATACTTTGCTCAAGATAGAAAGAATTAATATTGTCAAAATGTCCATACTACTCAAAGCAATCTATAGATTCAATGGAAGCTCCATCAAAATACAAAAGGCATTTTTCACATAACTAGAACAAATTATCCTAAAATTTATATGGAAGACCATGAATAGCAATCTTGAGAAAGAACAAAGTTGGAGGTATTATACTACCTGATATCAACCTATACTTTCAGGCTATAATAATCAAAACAGCATGGTACTGGCATAAAAACAGACATATAGATCAATGGAACAGAATGGAGAGCCCAGAAATAAACCCAGGCCTTTATAATCAGTTCATCTATGACAAAGGAGGCAAGAATATACAATGGTGTAATGACAATTCTCTTTAATAAATGGTGTTGATAAATGCCAAAAACAATTAAACTAGACTACTTTCTTACACCATATACAATAGTAAACTAAAATGGATTAAAGATTTAAATGTTAAGACCAAAATTATAAAATTCCTAAAAGAAAACAAAGACAGTAATTCTCTGACATTGTTCTTAGAAAAAAAAAAAAAAAAAAAAAAAAAAAATTGCATATGTCTCCTAAGGCAAGAGAAACCAGAGAAAAAAATAAATAAATGGGACTATATCAAACTAAAAAGTTTTTGCACAGAAAATGAAGTGTTAACAAAAGGAAAAGACAGCCTACTGATGAGGTGAGATATTCACCAATGATACCTCTGGTAAGGGATGGATACTCAAAACGTAAAGAACTCATACAACTTAACACCAAAATGACAATCTAATCAAAAAATTTGAAAAAGACCTGAACAGACAGTTCTTCAAAGAGGACATATAGATGGCCAATAGACATATGAAAAGATGTTCAAGGTCACTAATTATCAGAGAAATGCAAATTAAAACCACAATGATCTATCATCTTTCCTCTGTCAGAATGGCTATCATGTCAACTAACAAGTGTTGGTGAGGATATGAAGGAAAGGAGCCCTCCTGCACTACTGGTGTGAATGCAGACCGGTGAAGCCACTATGGAAAACAATATGGAGGCTCCTCAAAATATTAAAAATAGAACTATGTAACCCAGAAATTTTACTTTTGGGCATTTATTTGAAGCAATCCAAAACACTAATTTGAATATATATATATATCCCTATGTCATTGCAGTATTAATTACAATAGCCAAGATATGGAAGCAACCTAAGTGTCCACCAATAGATGATTAGATAAAGAAGAGGTGGTACTGCCCTGGCGGGTTTGGCTCAGTTGGTTGGGTGTCATCCAGTGCATCAAGGGATTGCCCGTTCAATTCCCAATCAAGGGCACATGCCCGGGTTGCAGGCTTGACCCCCAGCAAGGGGGGTGCAGGAGACAACCAATGTGGATGTTTCTCTCTTCTCCCTTCCTCTCTCTCTAAGAGTCAATTAACTATTCTTAAAAAAAAAAAAAAGTACTAATTAGCCATTACAAAATAGTCATGGGGATGTAAAGTACAGCATAGGGGATAAAGTCAATAATGTGGTAATAACTATGTATGGTTTCAGGCTGGGAATAGAATTATTGGGGATCACTTCTTAAGTTATATAACCACTATGCTGTACACCTGAAACTAATTAGTACTGAACGTGAACTGTAATTGAAATTTTTTTTATTTAAATTAAGTGTGATGCTGTTATGGTAATGTTTTTTAAAGTGTCTTTATTTAGTAATATGTATCAAAATATGTATAGGTAAAATAATCCTATATAATAAAAAGGCTAATATACAAATTGACTGAACGGAGGAAAAATCAGTCGCTATGATGCGCACTGACCACCAGGGGGCAGACACTCAACTCAGGAGCTGCCCCCTGGTGGTCAGCGCACTGCCACAGGGTGAGTGCTGCTCAGCCAGAAGCCAGGCTCGTGGCTGGTGAGCTCAGTGGCGGTGGTGGGAGGGCTCCCAGACTGTGAGAGGGTGCAGGCCAGGCTGAGGGACACCCCCCCCCCATCAAGCCTCCCGCTGAATGCACACAATTCATGCACTGGGCCTCTAGTAAATATATAAAATTTACTTTAAAATTAGTTATTAGAAATAAAGATGAAATAAATAAGGTCATATATTACTGGCTGTTAAAGAATAGTTCTGGGGGTTATTGTACTATGCCTTCTACTTACAGGTTACATATTTGAAAGTTTTTATGAAGTTAAAAATAAATAACAAATTAAATGCTGCAAAGCAAACAAATCAACATGGGGCCTGAGTGTTTAAGTGCTTTAGGAGTTTCCAGGTAATTTAAATGTGCAGGCAGAGTGAAGGACCACTGCGAAGGAACACCAAGGTGGGCCAGGTTAAAGTGCCACAACAACCCTAGCACATGTGCTGATGTGAGCAGGTTTGACACATGACAGCTTTCTTTGCCATTATGAATATTCAATAAGACTTTTCCTGTTGTGTGGATTTTTCCCCCCTAAGGCACCCAAAGTTGATAACAAGCCATAACTTCCAAATAAAGTTCTTTATTGGCATCTATGAAGTAACTGAGCAGAAATCAGTTTTATAAACCTGAACACAATGTTTTCCTTGGGCTTTTAAAAATAATTGACAACTTTGGCCAACTGGCATGGCTCAGTGGTTGAGTGTCCGCCTATGAACCAGGAGGTCACGGTTCAATTCCCTGTTAGAGCACATGCCCAGGTTGTGGGCTCGATCCCCAGTGTGGGGCTTGAGGGAAGCAGCTGATCAATGATTCTCTCTCGTTGTTGATGTTCCTATCTCTCTCTCCCTCTTCTGTTCTTCTCTGAAATTAATGAAAATATATTTTAAAAATAATTGATAGTTTCATATAGTGAGGAAAAATTAAAGAGCAAAAGCCTTAGAATGAGTTAGTGATATGTGTAGTGCTTTCCTTAGAAGTGGAGGAAAAAGAGGAGTATGTTCCCCTTCTTCTCAAACCAAGTGAAGAGATCCTTAAGGCAACATTAGGAGATAAGGGCCAGTGTTGGTTTTAGTCTCTGGGTAAATGGATTGAATTCAAACTCTGCAGGAACAAATCTAAATATACATGACCATGGTCCTAAAGGCTAAGGTGGCCAAAGAAATAACGGGAAAAAGGCACTGCTAGGAAGGAGTCAGTGCTTCTCCAATGAGTGACAACCTTCCTACCTACCAAAGAGCAGATGTGGATCTGCCTGGAGCTATGAAAAGAAGTTTTATCCTGGAGGATACTTTGGAAGGGCAAGGAGATCTCGGGGAAACATGAACTGCCAAATGTCTTGGACTATGTGTATTGAAAAGCAGTTGGGTAGAGAAAGTATGAAAAAACTATAGTTGGAGGTCTCCATCAGAAGCTTTGTCAAGAATCCACCAACAAAAATGCCCAGGGAGACCCATCAATTGAACACCTGGCACCAACACCCAGACTGGAAGACCGTCCTTGCTCCTCTCTTAATCCATCCAAGAAGGTCTGAAATCTCGGCTGGAATGGTGCTTCGGAGTTAGAGGGCAGTAACCTGCTTAGAGAGCCCCTCTCCCCACTCCAGGCTCCCAAGCTTACGTTAGGCTTGAGGTGCAGAAAAGTTTTTATGTTTTTGAAGCATTAAAATGACACCGGACAGTGCTTTTCATTTAATTACCCGAGGCTATTTTGTGTGTGTGTGTGTGTGTGTGTGTGTGTGTGACTGAATAGTATTTGAAAAGCAATACATCCTGGTCAAAATTTCATCCAAGTTTGGTAGACACGGTGACTAGAAATCAGATTTGTGAAAAGAAGAGGAAAGAATGAAATTGTGTTGTGTTTGCTTTTTAGCACAGTTTATTTAAACATTTTATAACAAGTTATAAATATGTAAGTGTAAAAGGCACCACACTTACTTGTCTAAGATCTATATATGTAATATCTAAAAGAACCAAAGAGAATGAAAAGGCTTTAGTTTTAATATTATTTTCATGAACTAAAGTAACAAAGTAAATGCCCATTAATGTCTAAGACTTCTCAACATAAGAATGTTTTGCATGTTTTTATTATATTTTATTTTATAAGGCTGGCTGTGTATGTATGAGAGGGAGGGAGAATGGGGGACAGAGAGAGAGAGACTGAGACTTCATGAGAATGCATTCATACATTAAAGGAGAAGATATGTGGAAGAATATAAAGTGAACCTGGACCTGAATCTCATGGAATTACATAGAATGAACTTTCAGCCTCTCATCATGAAAATTCACAAAGGGCTGATGGAGGATCTGATCTCATATATATGAATCTCTGAACTACTGTTCCACAAAGACAAAGCAAGGATCAACCAAAGAACAGCAGAGGAGCCATGCTGGCATTCAGTGAATGCACTGACTGTTGTTTTTTTATACAGTGTTCTTCAATGTGTTACCTCTGTCATGCTGAGACCTGCATAAAAATGAAATGTCATACTTCACTACCCTTCCAGTCAGTGGTACAGTTTATTTTCTTGTCTTCTGATAGAGTTCACAAATTTAATAACTACATTTTATCCTGTTCTCTATACTCCCTTTCAGCTTCCTATTCAGTCTTCTCTCTCTCTCTGCAGGCTTGCAGGAAATGCCTCATTTTAGGTTTTCTATGAAGACATAATAGACAAGAAAAGCAAAAGAAGATATTATCTATCATTTAGAAATGGGCAAGGGGCAATCAGACCATTTTAATGGAGGCAAAAGGGGGGGGAGGGGAACCCTCCTTGCTATTGTGGTATTTACCGTGTTCTTTTAGATGAGACAATTTAGGCTGGGATAAATTGAGTAGTTTGTGTTGAAAAGTATATTAAGATTTTTCTGATCAGTGCCCATTTTGAAAAAAATAATTAATCCAACCCTTAATAAAAAAATAATAGGGTTATTTTCATGCAAATACTGATAAAATGGGACTGATTTTTCAGCTAATTAACAAATACAGTGATGAATTTGAGTGTTTCCGCTTTGATGCATGTGGCTATAATTAATAATGACTTCGCAGGTCTCCACATGTTTTCTAAATAACAATGACAATATCATTAATGAAGTGCATTGTTGTACAGATTTTTTGGAAGTTGGGAAATGATAAAGTTCAGGCAATATTTCTAAAGAAATATCAACTGCTGGTGGAACCAATAATGCTTCATTTACATTCTCACTAAGGTCTGAATAGGCAGCACACTGCATTTGAGTTGCTTTTAAACATGCAGGCAAGCATATTAATAACAAATTGAAAGAGTGAGTTTGTAACTAGACACCTTTGTTCCTGTCCCATGCTGTACACCTTTCACCTCTTTGATTAAAAACACAGCTTGTAAGAACGAATCATTGTTAATCTCAGAGAAAACGGTTTCTAACATTGAATTATTTAAATACTAATTACAGTGCTTTGTCTACAAATAATCAACTGGAACTTTTAACTAGATGATGTTTAATTCCCTTTTGAAATACCAAGCGTCTCTCCCTGCTTCCACAGTTCTTGCATCTCAATAAGTAAACATCAGAATATGTGCTTTAGAAGAAGCAAGAGATTTTCAATTGCTGAAATTAATTTTCTATCATATTCTATTATTTCTCTGTGGCATTAGAATGCAAGAACATACTGTTATCCTATGTACTCATAAAAATTCCAATTCTAGATACATTTGATATGAATGTACTCCCATGATAATCTTTAGAATTTCATCAGAATGCATTTCACGCCATTTTATTTTTTCTCTTGCAATGCTATAGACAGGACGGATTTTGTGAGAAAATTGTGAGATGGTGCATAGTTAAATAAGTCTCAGTGAAAATTTTCAAAGTGTTGATAAAAAGATATACTTTTAGGTTGGAATATTAAGAAGCTGTTCTTTTTTTTTGTTTTTTTCAATCCTCAACAAAGGATATTTTTTCCATTGATTTCTCGAGAGAGTTGGAGGGAGGAAGGAGGTGGGGAGAAAGGGAGAGAGAAACAACAATGTGAAAGAGACACATAGATTGGTTGCCTCTCACATGTGTCCCTACTGGGGCTGAGGAACCTGTGTTACAGGTATGGAACCCATGACCCTTCAGTGCACGGACCAATACTCTAACCACTATCCCACAATGGCCAGGGCTATGAGGCTGTCCTTAAGTCTTGGTATGCATGAGGATGATCTAAGCTGTCTATTAAAAATATATATTTCTGGACTCTACCTATAGATATTTGGATTAAATACTTTGGCAGAAGGCCCCACACTTTGCATTTTAATTGTCATTCTTGTGATTCTGTTACACTTACAAAAACACATTTTGAGAATTTTCTTTTTCATTACAAGAGCAATACTTTCAACTAGCCATATAATCCTTAATGCCATAGTCATGTTTCCAATTCTTTTGAATGTGACAGTGTATTTTATTTTATCCTTTCTTTACTCTAGTCTTTCTCAAAACTCTCCTTATCTACTTATTTCATGCTTATATGCCTACACAACACCTACCTGGTTGGCTTTCCTATGCCATTTTACTTCATGTCAATGTATTATAAATATTTACATTAAAATAAAATAATTCTTATCTGTTGAACTACATTACTGTCAATGTAGACAGTGTATTTTATTTTATCCTTTCTTTACTCTAGTCTTTCTCAAAACTCTCCTTATCTACTTATTTCATGCTTATATGCCTACACAACACCTACCTGGTTGGCTTTCCTATGCCATTTTACTTCATGTCAATGTATTATAAATATTTACATTAAAATAAAATAATTCTTATCTGTTGAACTACATTACTGTCAATGTGATTATACATGATTAACACAATAGCTTTCAAAAGTTGTGACTCTGACTCAGAATAAGAATGACTCTTGCCTTGGCCAGTTAGACTGTTGGCCTGTGCATTAAAGGATCTTAGGTTAAATTCCTGTCAAAGGCATGAACCTGGGTTGCAGGTTTGACCCCTGGCCCTGGGGAGGGTCTGTGGGCAGTTGGCCAGCTGGCCCCGCCCTCTAGTCGAACTGCTGGTGGAAGGGACAATTTGCATATTAGCCTTTTATTATATACTAGAGGCCCGGTGCACAAAAATTTGTGCACTCAGGGGGGTCCCTCAGCCCAGCCTATGCCCTCTTGCAGTCTGGGATCCCTCGGAGGATGTCCACCTGCTGGCTTAGGCCCGCTCCCTGGGGGATCGGGCCCAAGCTGGCAGTCAGACATCCCTCTGGCAGCCCTTGGGGGATGTCCACTTGCCAGCGGGGAGCAGGCCTAAGCTGCAGTCGGACATCCTTAGCGCTGCTGAGGAGGCGGGAGAGGCTCCCACCACCACCGCTGTACTGGCAGC
>NW_005365553.1:226262-230042 GCF_000412655.1 Myotis brandtii | reverse complement strand
GTATAAATTTGCAATTCATGCATTTGAGTTTTAGGATTTTTCATTATCAAATTTTCAGAAGACTGAGTAATATTATGAATTTGTCAGATTCATGCATATGCATATATGATTGATGAATTATATTTCATAACAACTCTTTTAAGTTTAACTTTTTTTCTAATGGGGTGGGTGGACTTTAAGCTCAAAAATATTTTGAACATAAATAAATATAAATTCATTCTAAATCACTATGCATTCCGCAGTCATTCTCATGACATCTTCTCATACTGTTAAAAATGCTTCCACTGAAGAGTAAACAGGCTGGCAAACCACTATGAAATAAGTCTAAATGGAATTTTTAGTTACTCAGCTGTGCACTCATGGATTTTGATCACTTCAGTGGGAAAGACAATTTATAATGAGTATGATTTTAGTTAAGGAAAAACAATCAAGTCAGAGTTATAGTAGCCTTTTTTTTAAAAGTAACCACTTTTATTGTTTCATACAAAGAAAACAAATAATTTTGTTTACTTCTGATGGTTTCATTGGTGTGGATTTATGACATATTCATTATCCTAATTCCTCCTGCAAAATGGATTGCACCCTGTGGTAGCATCCCAAGGGAAGGGCAGTGTAAGCAATGTGCCACCATGCAAAGGAGCAGTTTAGCAATAATGGATTGCACCCTGTGGTAGCATCCCAAGGGAAGGGCAGTGTAAGCAATGTGCCACCATGCAAAGGAGCAGTGGTTTAGCAATGACATTGCTGAAATTGACAAGTATGCTTTCTTTTAATTGTTTTTATTATTGTTAAATTTTTTAACATAAGACACATATCTGATTACATGTATTCTTGATACTTCCATAACTTACATTGTACAGTTGTTAAGATTAAATAAAATGTGTGTGGACCTGGCTATTTTGGTATTGTACCCACATTCCTTGTTTTAAAAATATTAAGAAATCCTAGATATAACTGCAATTTTAATATTTGAATTATAAGTTTTTCTGTAATCTTAACATATGATTTTAAAGTAGAAACCCAAGACTGTCTTCATTTGTTTGATTTGAACTGTAACAGGGATAGTGATTCAAAATAAATCATTTAAAGAAATACAAATAAAATTTACTATTTTATTTTAGATATTTTTATTTTATTGAATTTTTTAAGGTTTAGGTCATACTTTACATGTAGACAGATTACACAACTAAGCAAATAAATACTACCTATATTTTAAATAAGCAAGTTGCCCAGCCGGTGTTGCTCAGTGGTTGAGCATTGACCTATGAATGAGGAGGTCACACATATCTGGGTTACAGGCTCTATCCCCAGTACAGGGTGTGCAGGAGATAGCCAATCACTGTTTCTCTTTCATCAATGATGTTTCTATCTATCTCTCCCTGTCCCTTCCTCTATGAAATCAATAAAAATATACAGAGAGGAGCTCAGAGCCGGCCAGGGAAGGCGGGAGGGAATCTTCCTGCTAGCTCCAGCTCCGTGGCCACGGCCAGCTGAAAGCAGGTATCTGAGGTTCATTTACCTTCTATAATTAAAACTTTGTTGCTTTGAGTGGAGCTCAGAGCCCGCAGCGGCAGGTGGGAAGCTTGGCTTCCTCCATCATTGGGGCAACCAAGCCTCCTGCTTGCTCTAGCTCCGTGGCTGCGCCGGCCACCATCTTGGTTGGGTTGATTTGCATATATTTTCTCTGATTGGCTGGTGGGTGTGGCTTAAGGCCTAGCGAAGGTATGGTCAATTTGCCTGTTTGTCTTTTATTAGTGTAGATGATTGCCATCATGAAGCAAGTATAATGCTTCCTCAATTACATTAAAACCAAAACTGTTATTCAAAAAGTGGCTAAAAAAAACTATTTTTTAAATATGTTTTTATTGATTCCAGTGAAAGGGAGAGATAGAAACATCAATGATAAGAGAGAATCATCAATAGCTGTCTCCTGCACACCCCACACTGGGGATCGAGCTGCAACCTGTACATGTATGGTATCCTGACCAGGAATGAAACCATGACCTCCTGGTTCATGGGTCAATGCTCAACTGCTGAGCCACACCAGCCAGGCAAAAATTAATTCTTATGAAGTTGTCTAATGAATTGATTATTTCACTTCAATAAGATTGTAACTTAATATATTTCTTGGCAGCAAGACAATATTTTTAAAAGTATAGTCTCGGTGAGCAGTTTCTGAATCTGATACATTAATTCATTATTGGTTTATATGCTGACCTGGCCAGACCTGAGCCCAGAGGGTCCGAGGGAGACCGCATGGCAGGCAGCCGCGTCTCTTGGGACAGACACAGCCCCTGACCGGGGATAGGAGTTCCTCGGGTTTGCTGGCGCCGGGAGATTTGAGATTTGGATTTTGTGACTGCGGAAAACTGTGACTAAAGGGGGCATCCTGAGGAACTGACCAGACCATGCAGTGCCCATAAGAGAGGAACGTTTCCCAGATCATGCAGTGCTGGTAAGAGAGGAGCGTTTCCCAGACCGGTAAGAGGGGAGCGTTTCCGCGGCCAGCCGGCGTTTGTTTACTTGTTTTCACTGAACCCTGCTCATAGGACAGTTCGGATACAGACACTCACCTGTGCTGAAGAGAGGGCGAAGGTGCGGACGAGTGGAATCTGGGGAGAGGCTGAGGAGAGAGGGGGAGCCGGGGGAGGTGGCAGCGAATCCAGTGCTGAGACACCCCTGGGCCCAGGACTGGGGCAGCCATTCTCTCCAGAGGGTGGAATTCCTCCCCCCAGCCCCCCAGGCAAGGAGCACAGCCACACCCAGATTCCACCCTGTATGAGATAAAGGATTAAAATAAGCTAATTAGTCCCTGGGAGTTACCAGGGTCTGGCCTATAGAGGGACTTTCAGTCCCACCAACAACACAGAGCAGGGTAACAATTAAAAAAGGATAGAGAAGCTGTATAGACTCAGAGGCCAACCCAAAAACACTGCCACCCAGAGGCTGAGCCACAAACTGACTCTTAGGTGAATACAAATTAAGGCAGACTGGATCACAAATACGGCCTGCTTTAAAATCAGGACTGTGATTTACAACACAGAGGAACAGTGTAACGCAGGGAAATTCAACACTCTCCTAGATGTCTGGCAGGACTAAGGCGAACCAGGCTGAAGAGTAGAAGAACCGAAAGACCATCCCTACTGCAAATTTTTTCTTTTTTTTTTCTTTTTTCTCTTTTTTCACCTTTTTACTAAGAAACCAATTTTTTTTTCTTTTTCTTCTTTTTCCATCACCTGATTTTACCCTTTCAATTACTACATTTTTATTTTTAATCAGTATTATTACTGCTACCATTTTAACATTTTTTAAAGTGCCATTTTATTTTCTCCTTATTTTCTTTTGGGATTAGTGTTTTCCATTCTATTTTCATCGTTCCTGTAGCATTAATTTTCCCTATCTCAATTTCACCTCTTTGCTAAAACCCTCTTCCTCACTTTTCCCCTTTTGGTGTCCTGTTTCTCTTACCCTATTCCTGCTTTAGATTTTCCCAATTCCGTCTTTTTACCCCCTGTCTAATTCCACCCTTCTTATATATCCTATTTCCAATCCACTGCTCTAATTCCTTATACACCTATTCTTTATCCTTCTCCACTTTCCAAAAAAAAAATTTTTTTTTCTCTTATCTTTCTATTGTTTTCTTGACTGTTGAATATATTGGGGTGTTTTTTTTATTATTATTTGTTTTGTTTTGTGTTTTTTCTTTTTCTTTTTTTGGAGGGGGTGTGGGGTTGCTTTTTTTTTTTTTCTCTCTGCTGGTTTTTCCCTTCCCTCCCCCCC
>NW_005365553.1:221374-225633 GCF_000412655.1 Myotis brandtii | reverse complement strand
TCTTATCATTCAGTATATTTCTAATAGACCTGTAAAATTCTTTGTAATATCAAGCCTTCAAGTCATTTCTTTCAACATACAAAAGTGCCACATGTATAAATTTGCAATTCATGCATTTGAGTTTTAGGATTTTTCATTATCAAATTTTCAGAAGACTGAGTAATATTATGAATTTGTCAGATTCATGCATATGCATATATGATTGATGAATTATATTTCATAACAACTCTTTTAAGTTTAACTTTTTTTCTAATGGGGTGGGTGGACTTTAAGCTCAAAAATATTTTGAACATAAATAAATATAAATTCATTCTAAATCACTATGCATTCCGCAGTCATTCTCATGACATCTTCTCATACTGTTAAAAATGCTTCCACTGAAGAGTAAACAGGCTGGCAAACCACTATGAAATAAGTCTAAATGGAATTTTTAGTTACTCAGCTGTGCACTCATGGATTTTGATCACTTCAGTGGGAAAGACAATTTATAATGAGTATGATTTTAGTTAAGGAAAAACAATCAAGTCAGAGTTATAGTAGCCTTTTTTTTAAAAGTAACCACTTTTATTGTTTCATACAAAGAAAACAAATAATTTTGTTTACTTCTGATGGTTTCATTGGTGTGGATTTATGACATATTCATTATCCTAAATTTTCCTGCAAAATGGATTGCACCCTGTGGTAGCATCCCAAGGGAAGGGCAGTGTAAGCAATGTGCCACCATGCAAAGGAGCAGTCGTTTAGCAATGACATTGCTGAAATTGACAAGTATGCTTTCTTTTAATTGTTTTTATTATTTTTAAATTTTTTAACATAAGACACATATCTGATTACATGTATTCTTGATACTTCCATAACTTACATTGTACAGTTGTTAAGATTAAATAAAATGTGTGTGGACCTGGCTATTTTGGTATTGTACCCACATTCCTTGTTTTAAAAATATTAAGAAATCCTAGATATAACTGCAATTTTAATATTTGAATTATAAGTTTTTCTGTAATCTTAACATATGATTTTAAAGTAGAAACCCAAGACTGTCTTCATTTGTTTGATTTGAACTGTAACAGGGATAGTGATTCAAAATAAATCATTTAAAGAAATACAAATAAAATTTACTATTTTATTTTAGATATTTTTATTTTATTGAATTTTTTGTTTTTTAGGTCATACTTTACATGTAGACAGATTACACAACTAAGCAAATAAATACTACCTATATTTTAAATAAGCAAGTTGCCCCGGTGTTGCTGCTCAGTGGTTGAGCATTGACCTATGAATGAGGAGGTCACACATATCTGGGTTACAGGCTCTATCCCCAGTACAGGGTGTGCAGGAGACAACCAATCACTGTTTCTCTTTCATCAATGATGTTTCTATCTATCTCTCCCTGTCCCTTCCTCTATGAAATCAATAAAAATATATATATTTTCCTCTTTCCTTTCTGAGCTCCTACCAAGATCACATTTAAAAGTTCCTTCACAAAAATCTCTACTTCTGTCATTAATTTTAGCCTCTATTCATTCAGCCTTCACCAGAAGATCTTGAAAAATACAGTGGGGATCCACAGCACCCTCTGAAACTGCATGTTGTTACAAGAATAAAAAGTACAAAAAGCCATCCATATTGGGGGAAAGATGTAATAAAGATGCTTGCATTAGAAAAAGCAAATACTCCTCAAGTTCACAAGAACATCCCTTCGGAAAATGCAAATCTGGAAGTGGTTAAACATTTGAGAAGAATCGAGCCCCTGCAGTTGCCACCAGGACTTCCCACCAAGGAGGACATGGCTCACACCTGCCTCGAGAGCCCCGTGTAGTTAGTAGTAGGGTGGCATATAAGCCCCATGGACCAGAAAGCAATTAAGTCCTAATGCCAGAGCTGTTTCAGATTAAAAAGTACAAATCATTTTTATTTAAAGATATTAGAAAGTGTTCTCATTAAAATATATTTAAAATGCTAAATATAGATAATGCTAAATATCATTCTCATGACATCTTCTCATACTGTTAAAAATGCTTCCACTGAAGAGTAAACAGGCTGGCAAACCACTATGAAATAAGTCTAAATGGAATTTTTAGTTACTCAGCTGTGCACTCATGGATTTTGATCACTTCAGTGGGAAAGACAATTTATAATGAGTATGATTTTAGTTAAGGAAAAACAATCAAGTCAGAGTTATAGTAGCCTTTTTTTTAAAAGTAACCACTTTTATTGTTTCATACAAAGAAAACAAATAATTTTGTTTACTTCTGATGGTTTCATTGGTGTGGATTTATGACATATTCATTATCCTAAATTTTCCTGCAAAATGGATTGCACCCTGTGGTAGCATCCCAAGGGAAGGGCAGTGTAAGCAATGTGCCACCATGCAAAGGAGCAGTCGTTTAGCAATGACATTGCTGAAATTGACAAGTATGCTTTCTTTTAATTGTTTTTATTATTTTTAAATTTTTTAACATAAGACACATATCTGATTACATGTATTCTTGATACTTCCATAACTTACATTGTACAGTTGTTAAGATTAAATAAAATGTGTGTGGACCTGGCTATTTTGGTATTGTACCCACATTCCTTGTTTTAAAAATATTAAGAAATCCTAGATATAACTGCAATTTTAATATTTGAATTATAATTTTTTCTGTAATCTTAACATATGATTTTAAAGTAGAAACCCAAGACTATCTTCATTTGTATGATTTGAACTGTAACAGGGGTAGTGATTCAAAATACATTCAGAAGATACCTGAAACAAAACATATTTGTCAAATTTATCCTAATGAAGATAATTTTTTTCTAAACTTTCCAAATAATTAGCTCTTAACTAGTACATGTACTATAAACTTTAACAGGCCCTAACTTTAGTGAAATACTTATTCCTACTTAAAATATTTGAAAGAGTTCAAGTATATAATAACCAAATTGCCTGGCTGGCATGGCTCAGTGGTTGCATGTCTACCTATGAACCAGGAGGTCACGGTTAAACTCCCTGTCAGGGCACATGCCCGGTTGCCAGCTCGATCTCCAGTGTAGGGTGTGCAGATTCTCTCTCATCATTGATGTTCTATCTCTCTCTCCCTTCCTCTCTGGAAAAAAAAAATTAAAATATGCAAATTGTAATAAATTATTTAAAAAAATACAAATAAAATTTATTAGTTTATTTTAGATATTTTATTGAATTTTTTTAAGGTTTAGGTCATACTTTACATGTAGACAGATTACACAACTAAGCAAATAAATACTACCTATATTTTAAATAAGCAAGTTGCCCAGCCGGTGTTGCTCAGTGGTTGAGCATTGACCTATGAATGAGGAGGTCACAAGGGTAGCGGTCGTACGCTAATTACCATGTTTCTCTTTTATTAGATAGGAAGGAGGAAGGATTGTAATATATAACTATATATATTAAAATATATATATCATTGGAGATGCATGGAACCACAAAAATCCCTGAGCAATCCTGAGAAGAAAGAATGAATGCGCAGGCATCACTCCCTGACTTCAAATTATACTATTCAGCAAATGGGACTACATCAAAATTAAAAGCTCTGTACAGCAAAAGAAACCATCAATAAAACAAAAAGCAACCAACTGGATGGGAGAACATATTTGCAAACAACAACTCCAACGAGGGGTTAATGTTCAATGTATATAAAAAACTTATACAACTCAATAACAACACCAAACAATCTAATTAAAAAAAATGGCAGAGAACCTGAACAGACACTTTTCCCAAGAAGACGTACAAATGGCCAATCGATATATTTAAAAATGCTCAACTTTATTAGCTATTAGAGAAATGCAAATAAAAATTATGAGATACTACTACCTACCTGTTAAAATGGCTATCATCAACAAGACAATTAATAACAAATATTGGAGAAGTGGAGTAAAAGTAACCTTCATTCACTGCTGGAAGGAATGTAAACTGGTACAGCCACTTTAAAAAGCTGTATGAAGGTTCCTCAAAAAATTAAGAATAGAGTTACCATATGACCCAGCAACCCCCCTTTTTGGGTCTCTAGTCTTTTCTTATAAGATCATTAATCCCATTCATGAGGATTCCACCCTTATGACCCAATTACACCTGTGTATGTCAAGATCATCTTTATTACACTGCAGTAATAATCCCTCCAAATGGAATGGCTTGCAGTAAAAAGGTATGTGTTCTTGGCATTTTAATTATGATGTGTCTTGGTGTGGTCCTCTTTGGATTCCTTTTGTTTGGGGTTCTCTGCGCTTCCTGGACTTGTAAG
>NW_005365553.1:204691-219652 GCF_000412655.1 Myotis brandtii | reverse complement strand
AAAGAGGAACAACTGTAATAATCTGAACAATAAAGATTTAATTTAAAAAAGGAAAAAAAAAGGTATGTGTTCATCCCATGTGTAGATCTAGGGTTCTGCTTCTTGTTCCTTTCTCCAGGATCCAGAATGATGAAGAGTACACCACCTGGATCATTGTAGGTGACCATGGCAGAGGGGGGAAAAAGCATGGTGATTTACTTGTTGTCCCTTAAAACTTCTGCCTAAAGTATACCATGTTCTTAGCAGTATTGTTCCCAATAGCTAAAACATGAAAGCAACCGAAAATATCCATCAGCAAATGAATGGATAAGCAAAATACAGTATATACATGCAATGGGATACATGTTGCAGCATATGGTAAGAATGTGTTGTTCTTGGGTATTTTTGAGACTCTGTTTTCAATTCTTTGGGGTAAATACTCAGAAGTAGTATTGTTGAACCACATGGTAATTCTATTTTTAAGTTTTTGAAGAACCACCACACTGTTTTCCACAGCAGCGGTACTATTTACATTTTCACCAACAAGTAAATGAGGATTCTATTCTCTCCACATTGTCATTAACACTTGTGTGTTTTTTTCTTGTTTTATTATTTTTTTATAGTAGCTATCCTAATGGGTATGAGGTGGTATGTCATTGTAATTTTGAATTGCATTTATTTAATCATTAGTAATGTTGAGCATCTTTTCATGTGCTTATTGGTCATTTGTATTTCTTCTTTTGAGAAATGTCTATTTAAGACATTTGGTCATTTTTGAATCATGCTGTTTTGTTTTATTTACTGTTAAGTTTTACTAGTAGATCTCCAGATATTCTGGGTAATAAACCTTTATTAAATATAACATTTGCAGATATTTTTTCTCATTCTGTGGGTTACCTTTTTATTCTGTTGATACTGTCCCTTGATGCACAATTTTTTAATTTTAAAAAATGTTATATATCCAAATTGTCCTTTTTTTTGTTTCCTCTGCCATTGGTGACATACCCAATAAATTATTGCCAAATCCAATGTCATGAAGCTTTTCTGCTATGTTTTTTCTAAGAATTTTATACTCTTAGGTCTTACATTTTCCTGCTTGATCCATTCTGAGTTGATTTTTGTATATGCTGTTAGGTAAGTGTCCAACTTCATTCTTGTGCATGTGGTTATCTAGTTTTCCCAGTGACATTTGTTGACAAAATTGACCTTTCCCTATTGAATGGTTTTGGTACCTTTGAAATAAAATAATACATTCATCTGTGGGAAAATAACATATGTTTTAGTCATTAAGGCTGATCAGAAATGTCCTCCTTCTGAGACCATGGTAAGTATGCATGTTTTTGCTGTATCGATATGTGTTTTATCAGGAAAACAGAGTGATGTTAAGTATTCTGAATAGACAATAATATAGAAAATTGAGGTTTATTATGAATGTGGAGAAGATGGGGAAGCAAAGCACAGGAAAGTCCTTGTGAAAAGGCAGAGAAGTTGCCACCATAAGATTAGGGGAGCAGAGCTGAACACCTTGGTAGGACTTACTGAACAAAGTGATTGTCAAAAGCTAGCTGGAGACTATTGCCTTTTTTAAAAAATTGGTTTCAGAGAGGAAGGGAGAGGAGGAGGAGGAGAGAGGAGAGAGAGAGAGAGAGAGAGAGAGAGAGAGGAGAGAGAAGAGAGAGAGAGAGAGATACGTCAATGATGAGAGAATCATTGATCAGCTGCCTCCCGCACACCGCAGGATTGAGCCTGCCACCCGGGCATGTGCCCTGACCAGGAATCTAACCTATGACCTCCTGGTTCATCGGTTGATGAACCAAGCTGGCCAGGCTGAAGACTAGTGCCTTTTTAAAGAAATTTCCAGGGAACCTTGCTCGACTTCTCTCAGTCGGAAGTGATGCAGTGGTTGTTCTCAAGTCTCACCAAGAAGCAGCTGTGAATCTCACTTCTGCTCACTGTGTTTTTGTAACCACTTCTAGGGATTAATGACCTCTGCTTCTCTTCTGCTTTCTAAAAGGGGATTCTGAGACATCTAGTTCCAAGCTTCTGTAACGTTACCTAGGGATTTTAAAAGGATATGGTGATTATACTGAATTGCTAACCGATAATTGAGACTTCCCACCAATTTGAAATTAGATGTAGTTGTATCATTTCTTTTGACCAACGAAATATGAAAAAATACGGTGTCACTCCTGGGCAACATAGTACTCTACACTTCGCCCACACTCACTTTCCCTGCAGGAGATGATGAAGTCTGTGTCAAGATGGACCTCCACCAGCATGTGTTTCAGAGTTATTATAATGAGCAATGCTGCCACTTTAGACACATTGTATGAGCAAGAAATTACATTTTGTTGTGAAAACTAACTATCCTGATTAGTTTATACAAAAATAAAATCTTGTGACATGTGTACATACATGCATATCCCTCCCCCCTCCCCCTGCAACACACACTATCTCTGTGGCTTAAGGCAAGAAGGGATTATTTATTATTTCACATCATGTTACTCTCAGGTTCCCGAGGGGTGTCTGTTTTGTGCCATTCCCACTCCAGGATCCAGGCTGATGAAATTATGAAAAGTCATCATATTCAATGTTGCCAATCACACTGATAGAGGGAAGAATAACTGGTTGTTGTTTTTTAC
Source organism: Myotis brandtii (assembly GCF_000412655.1). Classification (NCBI taxonomy): domain Eukaryota; kingdom Metazoa; phylum Chordata; class Mammalia; order Chiroptera; family Vespertilionidae; genus Myotis; species Myotis brandtii. Next base: position 217,031 of record NW_005365553.1, on the reverse strand, counting down.
TCAGAAATGACACAAGGCATGTTGGCTAAATTTTATTGGACAAAGCAAATTAAAAAAATGCACTTATCTACCAAAATGCAGGAAGTGTAATCCTATCATGAGCCTGGAAGAAAAGATGAACTAAAGTATGTATTAATATTTCTAATGATTGCCACAGCGGTGTGAAACTGGAAGAGATAATAAATGCCAATTATAGGTTCTGAAAGGATTTACACAAATTAGAAAGTTAAGCTGGGATGCAGGATGTAAAATTCAAGAGGCATACAAATAAAGTTCTATATTCAGTTCCCCCCCCAAATCAACCCTTCCAGTTGTCAACAAACTGGACAAACAAAACTAACAAACCAACAACAAACCAAACCCACAAAGCAGTTTTAGTAAAAAATAAACAAAAATAAACAAAAATAAACAAAATTCAAGTGCCACTTAAAGAGAGAGAGAGAGAGAGAGAGAGATTCCCAGTCATACATTATCTTTTTATTTCAGCTTGTTTTCTATTTTTTAAGTTAATGTATTTGGGTGACATTATGTTTAAAGAATACAAGCTATCCTTATTCTTATACATTGCTGAGGCATTCCTGCCTTTCTGAGCACCCCATTGTAAGGAGAATAAAAATATCCCAGGCTGAGACTGAATAAGAGGTATTCAGACACATTTTTGGAAACTAAGGGGATGAATTATTAAAAAAAAAAACACCTGAAAATAATTATTCTCTAGGATAAATATCTCATAAGTTAATAATATGTACTTGAAGATACTTGGAAGAGAATTATGCTTGTTCTTTATTTAAAGAAAAGAAAACAGTCAATAGAAGTAACAAGAGGGATTTTACTAGTAGTCTAGTAGGAGGAAGAATTTTAATATATTCTTCAAAGCAAAAAATGAACAAAGGAAAAGAAAACAATGAACCAAGCTAGCCCTGGTAGAAAATTCCATCTATAAGGTGATTAACAAAGGAAATGCTCAGTATAGAGCACTGTCATAGTGATGTTATTAAAATATTCATATTGTATGAGACTTGTTTTATCGGAAATAGTTAGAGATTGTGTTATGTCATGTATTCAAAGAACCAAATTATAAGTCAGGCAGAATAAATAGCAAGAGAAAAGGGAGCTAATTTTAAATTTCAGATCATTTTTATTTCCTGCTTGTCATGCTAAGTAGTTTCATATACAATTATTACATTATCTGGGCAAAGAAATATGATTCTCATAATTTCAAACCTTAAGAATCAGGCTAAAACAAAGATAAATTATATTTTAGGCAAGTAAAAATATTGGCAATGGCTAGAGTTCATTTTGTTATGAAAGTACATGTGAAAATGAGAGGTTAACTTTTTGAAACTTATGTTTTAGAAAAATTGACATAAAACATTTGTTCTCCAAATGTTTTAATATATTTGTTAGTTCTTAAAGTATGGAATGTCTATGAAGCAATCATATCTTTTTGCCTGGAATACACTTTAAACAAGCAAAGGAATCCAAATATTATGGACACACCATTGCCTTACGAGAAAAAAATAATATTTATCTTCATAAAAGTAAGGAAATAATTTTTAGTAGAGTCACACTTTCATTGACATGTTCTCATGATCACATAATGTAGTTAATGTCACACTTAATTTTTTATAATGTATTCAGACACAGTTTTGGAAAGTAAGGGGATGAATTATTGAAAAAAAAACTTAAAATAATTATTTTCTAGAATAAAGATCTCATAAGTTAATGAGGAGTTCCTTAAAAAGGAATTGTGCCTTTGCTATATAAACAATAGCTACATGATAGGCCAAGGTTAAGAATAATATGTTCTTTTACAGAATCATAAAATGGTTGTGCAATCAGTCTTAAAATGCCTAATACTCAGGTGGATAAATAAACTGTGTCTATCTAGTTTATATAACATTGAACAAAATGTTGTTTCTGTTAATCAGTATTACAGGATTAATGCTCAATTCAAAATAATTATTGAGATTCATGTAGCAGATTTGAAGAGTGTATTGGTGATAAGAAGGTTGTGGTTAGTTCAGGCTGCTAGAACAAAATACCACAGACTACATAGCTTATAAACAACAGAAATTAATTGCTCACAGTTATGAAGGCTACAAAGGCCAAGATCAAAGCACCAGCATGGTCAACTTCTGTTGAGGGCCCTCCCCCTAGTTCCCAGCTGGGACCTTCTCTGGTACTCACACAGTGGAAGGATGAGGGCTCTCTAAGAGCACTAATCCCATTCAAGAGGGCTCACCCCCATGGCCAAAGCACTTCCAAAGGCCCTAACTCCTCATCCCATTATCTTGGGTGGGGGGAGAGGTTAGGATTTCAACATGTGAATTATGCATTTTTTTAAATAGTCAAAGCCAGCTTAAAACTCTGCTACATTTTGTTGCAGCACACATTTATGTTTTCTACCAAAGTAACAATGAAAACTTAAGTTTTATTACTAGTAAAGGAAATAGACTATATGAAAGGTGACTGCTTTGATATTATATCTAGGATCAATATAAATTATGAGTATGAAATATGGAGGTGGAAAATATTTGAATATGTACTCATAATTTAACCTAAAGGAAACCTTAATTGAAATATCTTTAAAGAAATGAATTATTATTTTAACATACGTGAAATTCAGGAAGCCAATACTTTACACAGATATAACATATGTACAGCATTACAAACAGATGCTCAACTTCAAGAATTCACAGATGACATGACAGTGAAACTTAAATTGGGTCTGTGCTAACTAGGATAATATTATTCCACAACTTAAAAACTGAATTTGTTTAATAAATCAGTTGCAGGACCTCTATTCCGTGTATGCTGTATGCTGTCCACTTATTAACATGTGGAATCATTAAAACAAACAAACATCAAAACAGAAATCAGAGAAAAGAGTTGTATATTACATACCACAAACAACTGAAAGTATTTGTATGATTGCAATCACATTTCTTCAATTACTTGAACAATTCTTCAGTTCACAGTAATTTTTCCCAATCATCTAACCTTTAGCTGTTGCTCCATTACTAATTTAGACTGACATCATTAGATGCTGTTACAAAAATCAGCAAACAATATATATTTTGAAGTAATAATCTTTTATTTCTTCATTCTAAGAGTGAGCTAAAAAGCCTGAATTTGATTAATTAATCATAAACTTTGTATTGTTATAATTATTTGTGGAATGAAAAAGTGACATTTGGTTTCATCCCAAAGGATTCTACAATGTATTTGGGGAATTAAGATTTAGGGGAAAAAACAAAACTGCTATTTTGTCAAATAATATTCAAGTTGCAAGATTCCTTAAATACTATAAAACTTGACCTCCTCACTTTGCACAATCAATAGAAGCCCCCCCAAAATGTTTACGAACTTTCTCAAAGTTAGAAATTAACAACCAAGATAAGAATAAGACCCAGGTGGGAAGCAGAATGTGGAAGGTAATATTATTGATGCTATAGTCAAAATTTTTTTAGAAATGACCACTACACTTCATAACAGGATGACTCATCTTTAAACTCACTGAGCCTCAGTTGCCTCCTACATAATCCTGTTATTGTCTGAATTGTGTCCCCTCCATAATTCCTATGTTAAAGTCCTAATCCCCAGTACCTCAGTATGTGACTATGTTTGGATATTGGGCTTTTAAAGAGATAATTATGGTAAAATTAGGGCATGTAAAGATTGAGCTTTTAAGGAGGTAATTAATGTGAAATCAGGTTATGTGATTTGGGCCATAATCCCGTGTAACTGTTGTCCTTCTAACAAAAGGAAGTTGGGACACAGGCACACACTGAAGAAGACCATGTGAAGACAGAGGAAGAAGACAGGTGAGGGAGGTCAATGGGGGAAAATGGGGGACATATGTAATACTTTCAACAATAAAGATAAATTTTAAAAAGGACAAGGAGAGAGGCCCTTAGAAAAAACAACAACCCGGCCAACGTCTTCATCTTAAGTTTCTAGTCTCATAAATGTCCATTGTTTAAGCCAGTCAATCTGTGATACTGTTATGGTAGCCCTTGCAAACTAACATACCTCCTAAAGCATAGAGTTGTCATGATGATTAAATAGGATTATATACGCAAACCACTTGGCATATAAAAGGTGAGCAATCAGTTTTAGTTACTTTTTCCTCTCTAATCCTCCCCCTTTGGAAAGAAAAAAAAAAAGCCTGAGATGAAGAATGCCCCACATATCTGAAAAAGTCAATAGGCAGAAAGTTTCTAGATGAAGATGTTTAATAGTGTCAAACCTGAAGAGAAGGAAAATAGGGAGTTAACCAAAGAGATAATTATACTTATCTTTTCAGACCCAACTGATAACCTTACCAAAATGAGCTTAAATCACATTTCTGAGTTGATTGGAAAATTACAGAAATGAATTTGGTGTCATCTTCTTAAATATGGGTTCAAAGAGTCATGAAAGAGTTAAATAAGGATCCACTGAATTTTGTCTTATTATCATTTATAATCACTAGCTTAAGGGACAGACTTCATCATTTATCAGAGCATTATATGTGAACATTATTAAGTATCCCCAAAGCTTATGAGCTAAAAAAATTAAACAGACAACAAAAGTAACCTAATCTTAACTTTTCAGGTTTCAAAAAATGTTCTTCATGATTTTTTATTTGTCCAATAAATTTACTCATTGACTAATTATTATTGACTAGAGATAACTACCTTTAAAAAATCCTTTATTTCTTTTATGCATATTCTAGGGCTCTTCAGAGAGCCTTGAGTATTAACTAGGTAAATACCTTTAGATATTGTCTCAAGAGAGATTTATTTAAAATAAACAGATACCATTAATCTGAGCATTAATCTAATCAGACAGACATTTCTGCTGAGGTGTACAATTGCACTCTGCTGAGCCATCATGCTGGGATGCAGAATAGAGCTCTGACATTTGAGTTTAGTAAACTGTATCCCCCCAGGTTTCCAAGAGATGAAAAGGTAAATTTGACATATAGAATATTTTGTCTTTGTTGCCCATCAGCACCTTCAACAACAGTGCTATATCAGGAGGACCATAATGTATGCCAAGAAAGGTGTTCTTTATTTATAGAATGACTTTTTCTTGTGAAAAGATAAAGAAAAGTATGGTAAGAAATAACAATTGTCTTATTTATTTATTTGTTTGTTTATTAATTAATTAATTAATATCCTCACCAGAGGACATGATTAGAGAGAGGAAGGGAAGGAATGAGGGGGAGAGAGAGAGAGAGAGAGAGAGAGAGAGAGAGGGAGAAACATTGCCCTTTTAAACACACCCAGACTGGGGATTGAACCTGCAATCCAGGCATGTGCCCTGACCAGGAATGAAACCTTTTGGTGCATGGGACGACGCTGCAGCCGGGCAGCAATAACAGTTTACTTAAAAAATACTCATGTCTTCGTTTGTTTTTAAATAATAAATACTTCTTTCATGTATATTATACAAATAGGAAAGATCAAGAGAAACTAAAACCAAAAATCTAGCATCAAGCACATCATGATATGATTCTAATTTAAAGTTAGATCAATCTCTGTTCACTGATTTTTTTATGATCAGGTGAGACCTTGGGAAGGATAAGAGAGCCTTACAAACTGGACAATGAAGATTAGTTGCTCTTTTAAAGAGTTATCTGGTTCTCTGGGGTAGACAACAACTGTAGTGACCCATACAACTTCAGGTGATGTGTCTTTTGGATTTTGTTAGTACATCTGGAAAGAGGAGCTTAGAGACTACCCAGAAAGATGATTTATTTAGGAAGGAATTTGTGTCTATTTCTCAAATAATTTGTGGATTTTGAACACAAAGGAGGAATATAGTACCTTTTTCACACGTTGGTATGCTTGTCATACATTGCCACTTAAGTATGTGTTAAATTATATTTTAAAAGTTGTGGTAGCTTAAGACAATGACATTTAAAATGTAATTCTGATATAATTGTAATAGAGAATCAAGTGTAAAATAATAAGAAGTTATCTGACAGCTCACTGGATGAAATGTCTAACAGAACTCTTTGAATTACGATTTTTAACCACATATGCATAATTTAGAGATAATTGACAAATTAACATACCATTTCTTAAACTCTTATCATGTGTAAGTCACCATATCCAACACCTTAGAAGTTGATGATGATTTTTTTTTTTTTTTTACACAGAGGAAGGGAGAGGGATAGTTAGAAACATCGATGAGAGAGAAACATCTATCAGCTGCCTCATGCACACCCCCTATAGGGGATGTGCCCGCAACCAAGGTACATGCCCTTGACAGGAATCGAACCTGGGACTCTTCAGTCTGCAGGCCGATGCTCTAGCCATTGAGCCAAACCAGTTAGGGCAGATGATGATTTTTTGTCAATATTTTATAGGTGAAATAACTGAGTCTTAGTGGGGTGAATAATTTACCCAGGGACATAAGTGTTAGGACTTAGATTTCCAGACCTGAATTGAAAACTGTGTTTTTAAGATTAGAGAGCTAAGGGTTTTAACCAAGTCTAAATCTCTGGAAAAGAAAAAAAAAAATGAAATTACCCAACATACAATGGACGAAATGGAAGTTTATTCTTTCTTTGGGAGAGTTAGTTTTCCTAAATGTTTTCACACTACTCTTTTTTATTTGTACTTAAAAAAGTCTAAGTAAGGTTAATCTCTCTAAATAACGCTGCACATTTCAGTGATTCATGCTTGAACAACACACACAAACACACACATATACATTCACACATTTGTGTGTATATATAAATGAAGGGGAGTGAGATTACATATGATTATATAAGAGAGAAAGAGAGAGAGAGAGAAAGAGAGAGAGAGAGAGAGAGAGACCTACAGTCCGGATTAGCTGATGGTGTTAATTTCCAATCTATAGGCCAAAAAGTTTGAGATACAGGAAGGACCAATGTTTCAGTTTGAACCTGAATGCAGTGGGGGAGGGTGGAACTATGGTCCAGCTAAAAGTCAGTCAGACAGAATGGGGAATTAGCTTTTTGTTCTATGCATGCCTATAATTGATTGGATGAGCTCCACCCACATTAGGGAGGAGAATCTGCTTTACTAAGTCATTTACTCACTAGTTAATTTACTCATTTAAATGTTAAACTAATCCAAAAATATCTTCACAGAAACACACAGAATATGTTTGAGCAAATATCTGAGCCCCTTGTGGCCCAATCAAGTTGACATATAAAATTAATCCTTATAGATAGATAGATAGATAGATAGATAGATAGATAGATAGATAATTAGATAGATGATAGATCCATGGAAGAAGGAAGGAAGATATGCAAACCCAAAGTTGGCTTATACATCAAGAGAAACCAAAGATGCAGCAAACAGAAACTGTAGTAAGATTAACAGTGCTAATTTCTTAGAAATATCATCAAAACTTTAAAGCATGCATAAATGAGAGTTCAGTAAAATAAATAACATCTTCAATCTACCTTCATTTTTAGCTCTAATTTTCACTCTGATTCTAATATTTAATTTAATTTAAAGGAACTGATACTGAATTTTTGGACTGGAACCCGGATTCTTTGTCGGCCGGAATCAAAGACTGAATCCACAGACATAAAGTGGTATAGCAAAGGTGGAAATTTATTGAAGAACAAGTACAGACTCCCACGTGGGGAGGGGGAAAGAGTCCCACAGAAAGAACTCCCACGTAGGGAGGGGGAAAGGTGTTAGGTTAGGTGGCTCAGGAGGCGGCGCAAGAAATAGAGAGTCCAGTGAATCAGAAAAGAAAGGAAAGGAAAAGGTTTATTTCTGCGTCCCCGGGAGACCCACGTACCCCCAAAGACAGGGCACGTGGATTCACGCCAACATGGAGGGGGGCGCTTTTTTTATACTGCGGTTGGGTGAGGGGCGGGGACATGAGCTGAGGTATTCAGCGGAGGAAGCTTCAGCTGCAGGGGGGTCAGCCAGGTATTCAGGAATGAGTCAGTATCTGTGTGGGGGTATGTGGATTCAGGGAGAAGAAGCAGGTATCTGTGTCTGGCACGTTGATCTGTGAGAAATTCCAGGGGGAGTCCATTGTCTCATCACATGTCTGCATGTATCCGATCCTGGGCTCTCTCCGACCTAACAAAAGGGTCCCACTGAGTCCCTTTTCTCTACGGCTTATAAAGACTGCAGTTCCTGTGTCCTGATATCTCCTCTGATAGATCAATATTCCCCTCGAGTTGGTTACTATAGCAACCCCTGAACTCAAAGGTCAAACCTCACATGGGACACCAGAGGTTCTCCCCACTCCTTCATTATTATTTTCCTATTCTCTTTGGGCTTTCTTCTTCTCCTTCTGAATGAAGGGCTTCCTTTTCTTTATTTTGTAAATATAGACCTTTCTTGGCTACTTCCAGTTCCCCTGTCTTAGGTAAATGCAACTGTTGCTCTCCCTTGTCTTATGGAGATGTAACTGCACCTGGCTTCCTTGTGTTATGGAAATGTACCTTCTCCCAGTCTGCAGCCCCGTGCTTTTCCATGGACCCCAATTCTAAAAAACCCCTAAGCCTGCCTATGTTCCCCCCAAATTCCTGCTTCAGAACATTATGTGGCATTGCCAATGTTTTACATTAATCAAATAATTTTTGTGTTAAGTAGGCATTGTTAAGGGCCAATTCTGTTGGAAAGATGAAAGGTCTCATGCATTAAAATTTCATTCCCTTTGACATTAGATCCATTGATTTTCTTAATAAATGTTTATAAACATCAATTTAATAGCTTTCTAGAGGCGAGTGTATAATTTAGTATTGACATTCAGAAATCCATGTATTAAAATGGAAGATTTGTAATTTTTTTAATTTTTTAAATGACCAAAATAGAAAGATTTGGAATATTTTCTGTTATTTATGATGGTATTCATTTACTCTTATGTTCTACTTCAAAGCAGGGCATGATTAATTCATTGCAAAAATCCACAGAGGATTTCTTGCGATTATAATTAAACATTTTTGTCTTTATCAAATTCTTAGGAAACAACAAAAAAAGATGATTGATTTTGAACCCAGGGAATTGTCTTATGTGTCAAACATCAAGACATATTTCTTTATTGAGAAAGACACTATCCAATATATCTTGGAATAAAAGATCATGGATATCCTTTTACATTTTTATGAGAGAATTTTTCTTCCCTCCTGGTCTTTCTCCATGAATTTTAGTCTTACAATTTTTATATATACAAGACTTAATTATTTGATATAAGATAGGGAGAGGAGCCAATTTACCTGCCAGTGAAAAAGCTTTAATTACTCTCGTCTTTGACTTGCTCCTCAACCTCACAGCCTAGAGAATTTGATGTAAGCATTTTCATTTAATTCCGTGGAATCAAAAATTAATTAATATTTCCCTGTACCCCTTTTCTGCACGCATTTCCCCAGAGCTTCAACTGTGAACTGGGCTTTTCTGATATCAGTCCCAAGAGAAATAGAAAGAATCTATGCACTATTAATAGAAATTTATTACTTGATAACATAATTTATCTTACTATTTGAAGGGTTAGTGAAATATACATAAATCCTATACACTGCAGTTAAGAATAGACACTGGAAGTAAATTGCCTGGATTTGAATCCAGTTTCTGTCAGTTGCTAGTTGTGTGACCCTTCTGTGTCTCCATTTTGTCATCTTTAAAATATGGATTAAAATTGTAACCGCAGTATTAAATACAGTATTACTGATATCAGACAAAGTGGAGGGAATCCTCTTCCCCGATGAGTGTTTATGATATCCTGAGAGAAGAATTTTCTGAGACATGCACAGGAGAACTAGTTATTCTTATTTGAGTGGAATTAAATCCCCACATTTATAAAGTCCCATTTCCCTTAATCCAGTCATAGAATTGTAGCTGGGGTTTCAGTAAAGCTAGAAGCAAAGCCAGTTTCCTTTCAATGTTGGAGACAGATCCAGAACAGCATCAGGCTAGTTGCAGTCCAATAGTCCATTGTGTGTAGAGGTCTGCATGGCTATGGGCCACACAGGAAAATGCCACAAAGCCAAGTGTGAGCCATGAGCCAAGTGTGCCAAGAGGAACCAAAAGAGCAAGCTTCTTTGTTCAGGGATTATACATCCAAAACTTTCCTGTGCTTGCAGTGGCCAACCCATTCTGGCCAATGAGCTCTGTTCCCAGGTATGACTGACGGTAAGCACCTTCCCTAGTCATCCCAAGTTTACTGGGTATGGTTCTATCGTTCTATCGTCCCTCTGCCTGGCCTGTGGGGATTGGGCTGAAACAGGCTTTCCAACATCCCCTGAAGGGTCTCAGTTTGCGAGAGGGTGCAAGCCAGGGCAAGGGACCCCCCGGTGCATGATTGGGGCCAGGGAGGAACCATGGGGGGCTCCAGGGCCCGTTTTGCCCAGTTCCAATCTGCCAGACCCCAGCAGCAAGCTAACCTACTGGTCAGAGCATCTGCCCCCTGGTGGTCAGTGAGCATCATAGCAACTGGTTTAATGGTGGGACACTTAGCATATTAGGCTTTTATTATATAGGACTAGAAGCCCTGTGCACAAAATTTGTGCATGGGTAGGGTTCCTAGACCTAGCCAGTGATCAGGGCCAATCAAGGCCTTCTGGCTGCTGGCTGGGGCCTCCCTTCACTGGCTGCTGGCTGCTGGCCAGGGCCTTCCTTCATTCTGCGCTTCCCCCTGGTGGTCAGCGCACATCATAGTGAGCAATTGAACTCCCAGTCTTCCAGTCAAACTCCCAAGGGGTCACTTTGCATATTAGCCTTTTATATATATAGATTAGCTAATTATGAGTCTTAAATGAGTTAATAAAGGTAGGCACTTAGAGTACCTGACCTATAGAAAGTACTCTTTCAGGATTTGCTATTACACTATTATATTATTAGAGGCCTGATGCATAAAATGCATGTAAGAGAAGGCCTTCCTTCCCCTGGCTGCTGGCACCAGCTTCCTTCTGGCACCTGGGACCCAGGCTTCCCTTGCAGAACTGGCTTCATCTGGAAGGTCGTCCAGAAGGATGTCTGGTCTAATTAGCATATTATGCTTTTATTATTATAGACTAGAGGCCTGGTGCACAAAAATTTGTGCATGGCGGGGGGTGGGTGGGTATCCCTCAGCCCCACTTGTGACCTCTCACAGTCTGGGACCCCTTGGGAGATAATGACCTGCTGGCTTAGGCCCGCTCCCGGGTGGCAGAGGGCAGGCCCAATCCCTAGGTGCCTGCCCCGCAGCCCCTGGTCGGGCTCAGAGCAGGTCCGATTGGAGAGTTGGGGCACCGCCCCCTCTCATGCACAGAGCAGGGCGGATCAGGGGGTTGTGGCGTCACCCCTGTCACATACAAAGCCGGCTGATCAGGGAGTTGGGGCACTGCCCCCTGTCACTCACAGAGCGGGGACCATCAGGGGGGTTGCGGCTCCGTACCCTGTCACACACAGAGCAGGGCCGATCAGGGGGTTGGGGAGCTCTCCCCTGTCACCCACAGAGCAGGGCCAATCAGGGGGTTGGGGAGCTCCCCCCTGTCACCCACAGAGCAGGGCCAATCAGGGGGTTGGGGAGCTCCCCCCTGTCACCCACAGAGCAGGGCCAATCAGGGGGTTGGGGAGCTCCCCCCTGTCACCCACAGAGCAGGGCCAATCAGGGGGTTGGGGAGCTCCCCCCTGTCACCCACAGAGCAGGGCCAATCAGGGGGTTGGGGAGCTCCCCCCTGTCACCCACAGAGCAGGGCCAATCAGGGGGTTGGGGAGCTCCCCCCTGTCACCCACAGAGCAGGGCCAATCAGGGGGTTGGGGAGCTCCCCCCTGTCACCCACAGAGCAGGGCCAATCAGGGGGTTGGGGAGCTCCCCCCTGTCACCCACAGAGCAGGGCCAATCAGGGGGTTGGGGAGCTCCCCCCTGTCACCCACAGAGCAGGGCCAATCAGGGGGTTGGGGAGCTCCCCCCTGTCACCCACAGAGCAGGGCCAATCAGGGGGTTGGGGAGCTCCCCCCTGTCACCCACAGAGCAGGGCCAATCAGGGGGTTGGGGAGCTCCCCCCTGTCACCCACAGAGCAGGGCCAATCAGGGGGTTGGGGAGCTCCCCCCTGTCACCCACAGAGCAGGGCCAATCAGGGGGTTGGGGAGCTCCCCCCTGTCACCCACAGAGCAGGGCCAATCAGGGGGTTGGGGAGCTCCCCCCTGTCACCCACAGAGCAGGGCCAATCAGGGGGTTGGGGAGCTCCCCCCTGTCACCCACAGAGCAGGGCCAATCAGGGGGTTGGGGAGCTCCCCCCTGTCACCCACAGAGCAGGGCCAATCAGGGGGTTGGGGAGCTCCCCCCTGTCACCCACAGAGCAGGGCCAATCAGGGGTTTGGGGAGCTCCCCCCTGTCATGCACAGAGCAGGGCGGATCAGGAGGTTG
>NW_005365553.1:198686-204541 GCF_000412655.1 Myotis brandtii | reverse complement strand
GCTCCAGCTCTGAGACCTCGGCTGCTGAAAGCAGGTTTCTGGGCTTTGTTTACCTTCTGTATTTGAAACTTTGTTGCGACTCCAGCTCTGAGATCCCGGCCGGCTGAAAGCAGGTTTCTGGGTTTTGTTTAGCTTCTATACTTGCAACATAGTTTCTTAGAGTGCAAGCTCAGAGGCTGGCAGCGGCAGGCGGGGAACCTTGGCTTCCTCTATCACTGGAGCAAGCAAGCCTCCGGCTCACTTCAGTTGCCTGGCTGCCTGCCGCCATCTTGGCTGGAAGCTAATTTGCATATCTCACTGATTAGCCAATGGGAAGAGTAGCAAAGTTATGGTTAATTACCATGTTTCTCTATTATTAGATAGGATTAGAGGCCTGGTGCACAAAATTCATGCATGGTGGTGGGGAGGGTCCCCTCAGTCTGGCCACCATCCTCTCCAATCCAGGACCCCTCGGGGGATGACCAAATGCCAGTTTAGGCCCAATCCCACATTTAAAAATATAAAAAAGGAATTGCCACCCCTAAGCAGATAAAGTTTTTGAATCATGGTTATTTGATTTAACCCATTATTTAACTCTGCTTACATAGATAAAAGTGAAAGTACATTTACTCTAGTAACAAGGTTTGGTGTTGGAGATAAATAATAATTGTATTGGTTTTCTGGGAAATGAAAACTTATTATAGCTGGGCTGCATTTATAATAAATTCTATTTCTGTATTTTTTAAATCAATTGTGTCTTATTGTAAGTGTTTGAAAGACAGATAATAAAAGGACTTTGGATAGATAATTAATACAAAAATTAGCAAATTTTTAGTTTGACTGTGTCAGCAAATTTTTATGTACTTCTAAAATACTAAGGCATTTTGTAAAAGCAATATCAGCATATTTTTATGTATAATTTTTGGTGGGTGGAGAAATATGCCTTTTTGTATCTTGTTATATATATTTAGTTTACATTTAAAATTATTGGTTAATACTCCTAATTCAATGCCATAAAAATGTGGATTTTCTCTTTTGCATAAATGTGACCAATTGCTGCCGAATCACAAAGAGCTTAGTTTAAATGAACTGAATTCATTTTTTTCTTTTTACTAGTAGAAACTCTAAAAATTTTTTTACATAAATATACTGCAAAGCAAAAGTTTCCATTGTCTACTTAAACTTCTGACCATTGAGGCAAAAATTTGAGCTTAATCTTGATCCACAGACATTTGATTGTAACTTACACTTATTTAAAAAAATATATTTTTATTGATTTTAGAGAGGAAGGGAGGAGAGAGAGATAGAAATATTAATGATGAGAATCATTGATTGACTGCCTCATGCACGCCCCCTACTGGAGATTGAGCCCACAAACTGTGCATGTGCCCTGACCAGGAATCAATGAGCTCCTGGTTTGAAGATAGATGTTCAACCACTGAACCTACTGGCTGGGCTTAACTTGCTTACACTTATTGACACATAAACAAATTTTATTAAAATAAAATTTTGATTTTATTTTTGAATTTCACTATCTTTACATCTTTATTATACATTTTAAATACAAGGGATCACTAAAAAGAATCTACCATTAACAAAGAATTCTGTTATTAATATGTATATGGGAAGAGCTACCATCAAATATTAAAAACACAATTGAATTACAGTTCATATACAATAGAAATTATATCTTAAGTTGTACTTGAATCAAGGTAAATGGGATGACATAACCTGTCTTCTGCCATGGGAACATTTATGTTTTTCTGACTATTAATAGTTTCTTGTCAATAGACTAATAGAAATTATTCTTCATGAAATCTCAAAACTAAACATGTGGCTGGTGTGGTTCAGTTGGTTGAGCATCCTCCCATGCACTAGGAGGTCACCAGTTCAATTCCTAGTCAGGGCACATGCTCGGGTTGCAGTCTCCATCCTCAGTTGGCAGCGAGCAATGTTTCTAACTTTCCCTTTCCCTTCCTCTCTGAAATCAATAAAAAAAAGAAGATGATGAAAAACACTGAACATGAAACTTAGGGACTACACTTCAAGATTTTCCCCTGCTTTACTAGGAAATATAGCACTAAATAAATGATTTGCCACTAAATAAATTATTGAATGCCAATTCTATTGGGATAGTCTTAACTTAAGCACAATGGCCTGATGCTTACTGTAAGATTAGTGGGCTAAGAATTCTACATCCAAAACCTAACACTGGATGTTCTGTTGAGTAGAGATGAACTTTGACAAAAGACAACTGAATTTATATATATGTTTTTGGCCTACTTCCTACTCAGCTTTTTAAATTTCATGATTTTTTAAAAAATATAAAAAGTGAATACTTCACAATATTATTTTAATTCAGTTTAAAAATCTATAAGGATTTCACACTGTTATTATTACTATTGTTATAACAGTTATTTTTAGATGTCTCTTCAGTTGTTTAATCTGATTTACAAACATGAGAGAGGTATAAACTCTATGTTGTGATGTAAGGAATTTGGCATATACCTTTCCCCAAACCAACTATAAATACTGTACAAAATTGTCAAAAACAAACATTGATGGGCTCTAGAAACTGACCAAATATAAACAAATGCATTCTTGAAAAAGTACTGGGCTTTGAGTAAGAACAATGGATGTCTGTGGTGTACTTGCCTAAGGCTACTCCCATCCATTCAGGCCAGTAGGGTTGTAGTTGTACCAGGATGGAAGAAGACCTAACACTCCCCAGCTTCAGTGCTGGAGGTGACTCATTTTGGAGTAGAAGGCAGAAAAACCCATGCTTATGTTGTTGGTGAAAGTAGCAGTCAGTGGTAAGTGAATGTAGATGTTCAGCAGCTCTGGATGGTCAGAGGTTGCAGTTCTGATTAGAGCAAGCAAAGGATCAGTGAACTAAAAAGAATTTTAACAAGGAAATTTAGAAAATAAAGCAACCTTATGTAAGGTCTCCACACATTTCTGACCACCTTCTACATGCATATTCAGGAGACTAGAAAGAGTCCAAGATAAGCATTGTTAAGGTAAAACAAAACAAAGCATTGAAACCTATAAAGAATTATTGTGAGTTTATTTGAGCCAAACTGTTGACATATGCCAGGAAGCAGAACCTCAACAAATTGAGATAATGCTCTTGAGGATGGAGGGTTACATGTGTATTTATACATTGCAATCAAAGGAAAGGGACATAGGTGGGTTACAGGAAATCCATTGGTGATAGACTAGAGAGGCAGGAGAAAGCAAAGGCTGTGGGGGGACCCCTGGGATTGGATAAAAAGTAAAATGATAGACACATACTTAGGTGGGTGCACAAACAATTAACATGATAATGAAGGCATTTGTGGTATATGTCCTGGCACACAGCACATTAGGTTGTGTCCCAAGGGGTCCAGAAAAAAAGGAAGTTACAAGTTACCTAGACATTTCAAAGGGTATGTTATTATAGATGCAAAAAGACAAATGAGCTCAGTAAAGATCTAAGTTGATCTTTGTCAGGGAAAATACTGGCCTAGGACATGACTACCCATTATAACCTGTTTGTAGTTAAATATTTAATTTTCAGACCATCTTTTGTGGTTATTTTCGGTCTCTGAGTTTGCAAGACTGCCATGCAGGCCTCCCCTGAGCTTGTCATGTTAGCATGTGGTCCCTTTCATCCACAGCACACTTTCCCAGATGACCAGGAGACTGCCAACATATGCAGAGGTGATACAAAAGGGTTCAGCAAAAAAGCATGGCAGATCTGAAAACAGCCAGATATTTGAAGGTACTTTTCAGCTAGCTTGAGCATAGCTTCTGACAAATCATTGCCAGGACACTAAGCCATACAGACCAATGAGTGAACCCTGAAATTCCAGGTTAAAAAAATATATAGAGCTTCTTGGAGAGAGACCAAGATGGCGACATAGGTAAACACCACAGACTGCTGCCGCAAACAACCACTTCAAAAATAGTGAATACTTCACAATATTATTTTAATTCAGTTTAAAAATCTATAAGGATTTCACACTGTTATTATTACTATTGTTATAACAGTTATTTTTAGATGTCTCTTCAGTTGTTTAATCTGATTTACAAACATGAGAGAGGTATAAACTCTATGTTGTGATGTAAGGAAGTTGGCATATACATTTCCCCAAACCAACTATAAATACTGTACAAAATTGTCAAAAACAAACATTGATGGGCTCTAGAAACTGACCAAATATAAACAAATGCATTCTTGAAAAAGTACTGGGCTTTGAGTAAGAACAATGGATGTCTGTGGTGTACTTGCCTAAGGCTACTCCCATCCATTCAGGCCAGTAGGGTTGTAGTTGTACCAGGATGGAAGAAGACCTAACACTCCCCAGCTTCAGTGCTGGAGGTGACTCATTTTGGAGTAGAAGGCAGAAAAACCCATGCTCATGTTGTTGGTGAAAGTAGCAGTCAGTGGTAAGTGAATGTAGATGTTCAGCAGCTCTGGATGGTCAGAGGTTGCAGTTCTGATTAGAGCAAGCAAAGGATCAGTGAACTAAAAAGAATTTTAACAAGGAAATTTAGAAAATAAAGCAACCTTATGTAAGGTCTCCACACATTTCTGACCACCTTCTACATGCATATTCAGGAGACTAGAAAGAGTCCAAGATAAGCATTGTTAAGGTAAAATAAAACAAAGCATTGAAACCTATAAAGAATTATTGTGAGTTTATTTGAGCCAAACTGTTGACATATGCCAGGAAGCAGAACCTCAACAAATTGAGATAATGCTCTTGAGGATGGAGGGTTACATGTGTATTTATACATTGCAATCAAAGGAAAGGGACATAGGTGGGTTACATGAAATCCATTGGTGATAGACTAGAGAGGCAGGAGAAAGCAAAGGCTGTGGGGGGACCCCTGGGATTGGATAAAAAGTAAAATGATAGACACATACTTAGGTGGGTGCACAAACAATTAACATGATAATGAAGGCATTTGTGGTATATGTCCTGGCACACAGCACATTAGGTTGTGTCCCAAGGGGTCCAGAAAAAAAGGAAGTTACAAGTTACCTAGGCATTTCAAAGGGTATGTTATTATAGATGCAAAAAGACAAATGAGCTCAGTAAAGATCTAAGTTGATCTTTGTCAGGGAAAATACTGGCCTAGGACATGACTACCCATTATAACCTGTTTGTAGTTAAATATTTAATTTTCAGACCATCTTTTGTGGTTATTTTCGGTCTCTGAGTTTGCAAGACTGCCATGCAGGCCTCCCCTGAGCTTGTCATGTTAGCATGTGGTCCCTTTCATCCACAGCACACTTTCCCAGATGACCAGGAGACTGCCAACATATGCAGAGGTGATACAAAAGGGTTCAGCAAAAAAGCATGGCAGATCTGAAAACAGCCAGATATTTGAAGGTACTTTTCAGCTAGCTTGAGCATAGCTTCTGACAAATCATTGCCAGGACACTAAGCCATACAGACCAATGAGTGAACCCTGAAATTCCAGGTTAAAAAAATATATAGATACATAGAACTGAGCAAAAACTTGAGGAGCCACATACTGCTATGGGAGCTGATTTTACAGATTTATTGTGGAAAAATCACTAAATAAGAAACAAACAACACATTAAGGGTAAATCTCATGGGGGGAAGTCAGAATCCAAACTTGCTAACATATATTATCTAAGTACTAGAGGCCCCGGTACAAAAAAGTGTGCACTCGGGAGGGTACCTCAGCCCAGCCTGTGCCCTCTCACAGTCTGGGACCCCTTGGGGGATGTCCACCTGCTGGCTTAGGCCCGCTCCCCCGGGGATTGGGCCTAAGCTGGCAGTCAGACATCCCTCTGGCAGCCCGGGAGCCCTCGGGGGATGTCCACTTACCAGCGGGGAGCAGGCCTAAGCTGCAGTCAG
>NW_005365553.1:194577-198199 GCF_000412655.1 Myotis brandtii | reverse complement strand
CCACCCAAGCTCCCAGTGGAGGCTGGCTGGAAGCTGGTATCTGGGATTTATTTAGCTTCTATAATTGAAATTGTGTTGCCTTTTGCGGAGGCCACAGCCAGCCAGAGCAGGTGGGAAGCTTGGCTTCCTCCATTGCCAGGGCAAGCAAGCCTCCTGCTTGCTCCAGCTCCGTGGCTGCCGGCCACCATCTTGGTTGGGTTAATTTGCATATGGTCACTCTGATTGGCTGGTGGGCGTGGCTTGGGCATAGCGGAGGTACGGTCAATTAGCATCTTTGTGTTTTATTAGTGTAGATATTATTTGTGTCCAATTTTCAACAAAAAAGTCATGAGATAAACAAAGAAACAGAGAAGTGTAACATATACTTAGGAAAAGCCAATAAAATCTCTTTTGTCCTTTTTTTTTTTTTTTGTGGGCCCACAGGCAGGATTTACCAAATAAAGAATGTAAAGCAGTCATTTAATTTATTTATATCAAATCTACATATTAAAGCTAAAAATGTTTAAAAGTTAAAGGAAAGTGTAATATCCATGCCTGTATAAAGGAAAAATTTTAAGAGACAGAAACATAAAACAATGGAAATTTTGGAGTTGAAGAGTACACTTTTGAAGAATGCATATTGCTAGACATGTATTTTCTGATCTCAGGATTTTCACAAAGGTACATAAATGGGTATAACATTGAATTAGACACATAGATAAATTAAACAAAATAAAGTCTAAAAATAGATTTATACATGTATGATCAATTAATTTCATCAAAAGCACAATGGTAAATTCCATAGGTAATTTTCAAAAAATGCTGCTAGAAAAAGTAGATGAACTTATGAAGAAACAAAACCTTAATTTTCATCTTAAAACATACACAACAAATTAATTTGCAATGTATCATAGATCTAAAAGTAAAAGCTTCAGCTATTATTTCTTGGAAGCATTACAGAATAACACCTTGGACACTTTGGGTAGGCAGAAGTGCTTCAAACAGATCTACACACAATAGACAAACAAGAAAATATTATTTAAAATGAACTTATTTATCATAAACACACTAAAATCTGTACAAAATCATACTCAGCAATTTTAATTATGATATCTAAATTGGACACTACGCAGATGTCTAGCAACAGGTAATACAATTTTTGAAAGTTTCAGTATAATCAGACAATGGAGTATTACTCAGCAATAAATAGGAATAAATTTGTGGCATGCCACATGTGGATAAAAATGTGTGAATGGAACAAATCAGACCAAATGAGAGCAGAAACTATATGAATGAATTTATATGGGCCACATAACAGCAAAACTATAGTAATAAAAATCAGATTGGTGGTTGCTTAGGGTGAGGCTTGAAAGTTTGACTGGGAAGGGGTGAAG
Organism: Myotis brandtii; assembly: GCF_000412655.1. Classification (NCBI taxonomy): domain Eukaryota; kingdom Metazoa; phylum Chordata; class Mammalia; order Chiroptera; family Vespertilionidae; genus Myotis; species Myotis brandtii. Next base: position 196,826 of record NW_005365553.1, on the reverse strand, counting down.
GATCATAAGAGAAAAATTCTGGATGATGGAAATGTCTTATAGCTTAACTAAAAGCCCGGTGCACAGATTTGTGCACAGGTGGGTCTGGCTGGCCCTGCCCCGATCAGGGCGATCAGGCCAGGCTGACTGGGGGGAAGGGGCTTCAGGCAGTTGGCTGGCTCGCCCCGCCCCTGGGTTGAACTCCCAGTCAAACTCCAGGTCGAGGGGACAATGTGCATATTAGCCTTTTATTATGTAGGATGTGGCTGTTGTTTACTCTGCAGAGTAACCTAGCCTCTCCTCATTGATAAAGTCTACAGCTCCTGACCTTTTCTCTCTCCCTATGTGAAAAGTGTATTGTGATTCCAATGTTCAGTCATAAAAATGTACTATTATTTTGGGCATAAGATACATATATGTATGTAAATTTCTTTTTTCACCTTACATTATGTTTTTTTTTAAATTAGCAATGTTTATATATGTAGATTAATTTTAATTGTTGCATAATATTTTTGTGTGTGAAAGAACAATTCTTTATCCATTTACCTACTGATCTAGTTGGTTTCCTTTTCCTCACTGTCACAGCCTTGGAGTGGAGATTCTTGTAGATGTTCAGATGACTTTTTTTTGCATATATTCAAGAATTTCTCTTAACTGAAAACTAAATATATAATTGACCAAGTTTTGGATCACTTCTTTATCTTTAACAGATTTTACCAATTATTCTGTGAGATGATTGTACCAATTTAGATTCTTGTTAGCAATATATGACAGTTCCCATTTCTCACATTTTGTCCATGACATAGGCTTATTAGGCGTTTATTCTTTTGCTATTCTGGTGGGTGTGAAATAAAGTTTCATGGTTGTTTTAGTCTGCATTTCCCTGATTACTTAGAAAATTGGCTGTCCATTTGGGTTTCCTTTTTGTGCATTACTTTTTCAAATGTTTTATCCACAAATTTTCCAATTTAAGTGTTTATTGCTTTATAATATTTTGCTAAATGTTTTTAATATAGCCTGGATACTAAATATTTGTCAGTTATATGGGTCTCAAGTATTTATTGCTTTTCAGCTGACTTTAATCATGGTTACTTCTAGAATAAAAATTTTTTAAAAAATAATGTAGTTAAAAAATTTTTTTAATTAGTGATAGTCAAGGCAGGAAAACAAAATCCTGATACTTGGTCTTATACTAAGTGTTATATTTTTATTTCTTCTTCATAATCTTTTACTAAATGTTTTTATCTGGTAAGTGGAATTTCTGCTTGAAATTATTATTGAAAATTGTCTTAATCATTCTTATCCTTTCTTTTTACAAGTAAACTTTGGGATCAGTTAGTCAAATTCCATGAAATTTCAAGGTATTTATAGGTTACTTTGTGGAGAATTTTCATCTTTATATTGTTAAAGAATGAATCATTTCCATTGACTTAGGTCTTCTTTTATGTCTTATGTTGATGTTTGATTCACTATTAAGATTTTATTTATATAACTATTTCACATATTTAAAGATTTATCATAAATAACTTATATAATTGTTGCTATTGTTTATGCATATTACAAATTTGCAGTTTTTGATTTTCTTAGAGCTGCTATATATCTTGAAAACTTTTTAGTAGCATAGCTAAATTGTATTTGCTATCATTTAATTTAGGATGTTATATCTACATTATTAACTGATACTTTTCTTTCTCATACAGTTCCTGTATGAATTTCTATGTAAGCCTCATAAAATAAGCTGAGTTTTTCTATCTTCTTATTATACATAGGTTATTTTCTTGCAAGTTTGGTAGAAGTAACTTACAAAAGCATCTGGGAATGGTGATGAAAGAGGGGCACTAGGTTTGGGGGACAAGTTTTGAATAGTGGTTTCTTTTCTTGTCAGAAGTCTCTTCTGATTTTGTATTTCTTGGTGTGTGTTTTTTTGTTGGTGGTGGTGTCAATCCTCACTCAAGGATATTTTTCCATTGATTTTTAGGGAGAGTGGAAGAGAGAAGGAAAGACAGAGAAACATCAATGTCAGAGAAACACATCGATCGGTTGCCTCTTGCACGAGCCCGATCAGGGCCCCCACCAGGAGGATCATGCAATGGAGGTACATGCCCTTGACCAGAATCGACCCAGGGACCCTTTGATCCTCAGGCCGATGCTCTATCCACTGAGCCAAACTGGCCAGGACTGATTTTATATTTTTTTTCTTTTTTTTTTATTGCTTAAAGTATTACAAAGGGTATTATATATGTGTCCTCCCCCCCCCCCCCTTGAAATCC
>NW_005365553.1:191356-191889 GCF_000412655.1 Myotis brandtii | reverse complement strand
TACAGCTGCTGTTCCTCAGACAGAGGGTGGGGTGACCAGGAGGCTGCTGTTGCTTGGATCTGCTGCGTTGATTTAAAGGCACAAAATACAACACAACAATGCACAACGTACCAGGCACTGAACACAAATATATTCACGATATTAATAACCCCAAATAAAGGTGACCACCCGAATTAAAAGAATTAGGGGATAAGGAGGAAAGAAGAGAAAAAGAGAAAAGAGAAAAAAGAAAAGAAAAGAAAAATAAGAAAAAAATAACAAAAAAGAAGTGTAAAAATGAAATGGGGAAAAAAAGGGGGGGAAAAAAAGAGCGAAAAGAGAGATTGAAGTAGAAGTTGGGAAGAGACTATTTGTATGAGGAGAAAACTCCGATAGAACTGCCACTAATCTCAACAAATTCCAGCAACAGATCCCTGGAGATGAATGCAAACTACAAACAACCAATGATATCAAGAGAGGCAAGGGAAAACAGAAGCACAAAAATAGCGGGGGGGTGGGGGAGGGGAGGGAGGGGAAAAACCAGCAGAAAAAAA
>NW_005365553.1:184849-189943 GCF_000412655.1 Myotis brandtii | reverse complement strand
CTTTAGGCTCAGTCCTCCGTAGTCACAGAATCCAAATCTCAAATCCCCCGGCGCCAAGAATCCCGCGGAACTCCTTTCCCCAGTCAGGGGCTGTGTCTGTCCCAAGAGACGCGGCTGTCTGCCACTCGGTATCCCGCCGACCCTCTGGGCTCAGAGGTCTGGCAAAGTTTCCTGCCCAGATCCCTGGTTTTTTACCTTTCCAGGGGAGCTCTGCCCTTCCCGGCTGCAAACCGTCTCACCAGCTGAGTAATTTCGCCAATTCGGGGTGGGTGTTATTAGTTTCAGCTGCTTACTCCATTTGCTCTGGGACAAGACCTGGGACGGGTCTGCCTATATCGCCGCCATCTTGCTTCTCCCCTCAAATGTGTTTTCAGTACCAATTCGATTTTATATTTTTTATCACATACATATTTCAATTGTTTTCCTAGGAAATAGATAATAATGATTTTAAATATTAACTTGTGATTTTATTTTGATGATACCCAGCATTTGTTTCAATCAGGTATGGTAAGACACAGACATGGAAATGATTGTCATGAAGGAAGTTTTCATTATATTCAGAGTCCCCTAGAAACAGGAGGCACAGCCACTATACAGGCTATGCAGGGAAGCACAGAACTGGGATGAGCAGGCAGAGAAAAAGAAAGAAACTCCTGGCTGGCACCTTCATTGTGGTTTTCAGGGGGAAAATGGAAGAGGCAAGGTAATATAGCTAAGTAGATTTAGGATTGGATAATTTGAATAATTTTGGTGGGCTCTGGAATGTAGGGGAGGTCCCTACATGAAAGGCAACTGAACTGATTAGAACAGGAGAATACTGTTCTGGAGTGTGAGAGCCCCATAAAAAGAGGTGGTTGGCGTTAAGCGTTTTGGATTGGTTTGTTTACACATTAAAGGCATACTCCCAGGCAAGCCATACACTATCATTAGCCATTAACTAACCCTGAATCAGCAAGGTCAAGATGCTAACACATCAAGAAATAAGAAAATAAAGTTAATAGAGATTTTTAAAATTTTACTTTTATATCTGTAAGATTGTTACCTTTATTTATTTACACTAGAGGCCCAAAATTTGTGCACTTGGGGGTGGGGGGGGCCCTCAGCCCGGCCTGCGCCCTCTTGCAGACCAGGAGCCCTCAGGGGATGTCCCACTGATGGCTTGCCACAGTCTGTCCTCCCTCTGCGGGAGGTGACTGGCGGGGTGATCGGGGGATGGCACCGGCTGGTGAGTAGCCATCCCTGCCCCCAATCACCCCTCTGCCACTGCCAGCCTCCACTACCCCCCAATCACCGTCCCCTCCCTCTACCCACTGGCTCCTGCCTTGGCTGGCCTGGTGCCACCCGCTCGCCAGCCCCACCCTGCCGAATGGGTCGTTCTGCTGTTCAGTCTATTTGCATATTAGGTTTTTATTATATAGCATATTTATCTCTTTGTTTTCTGTCTCTATCACAGCACTATCAGCTCTTTGAAGTAGGGATCACATCTGTTTTATCTGTCATCTCACACAATGCCTAATGCATTAATAGGATCCACAGAGTGGACTGTATGGGACTGAAACCCATTTAGAGTTAAGGCAAGACTACAAGTAGAAGGTAAAGATGCAGGTAGAAAGAATCACCTGCAAAGTGTTGAAACAGGCCAGAGAGGCAGATAGGCAGGTTTAGGAGACAACACCTAATACCATACTTATCAAATTTCAACATGCATCAGAGATACTGGATGGCTTGTTAAACTACGGGTGCTGCATCCAATCACAGAGTAAAGTAGGTCTAGGGTAGAGTCTAAAAATATTTAACGTTAGATGAGTCCTGTGCTCCCCAAAAACAATGATGGTTGAGGAATACCCCAAACTTTTGTTTCCCAAACTCCCCCTGATATTTGTGTTTCAAGAAATAGCTTCTACTAAAGAACCACCCTTTTCTCTTTTTTTAATTTATTTTTTGTTTTAATTTATTTTTTAATTTAACTTGATTGTTGAAAGTATTACAGAGGGCCCTATTTTCCCCCCATCGACTCCTACTAGCCCACAGCCAACCCTCTCCTGGCCTTCACCACACTATTGTCTGTACATATGAGTTCATTGGTTAATCTCTTCCCACCCACTCTGAGAATTGACAGTCTGTTCCATGGTTCCATGTCTCTGGAACTATTTTGTTCATCAGTTTATTTTGTTCTTTAAATTCCACATATAAGTGAGACCATGTGATACTTGTCTTTCTCTGACTGGCTTATTTCACTTAGCATAATACTCTCCATGTCCTTCCATGCTGTTTCAAAAGGTAAAAGATCCTTTTTTTTTTTTTTTTTTACTGTATTCCAAGGTGTAAATGTACCACAGATTTATTATCCACTCATCTACTGATTGGCACTTGGGCTGTTTCCAGATCTTAGCTATTTATATATATAAAACCCTAACATGCAAATAGACCAAATGGCAGGACAACCGAACAACTGGTCACTATGATGTGCGCTGACCACCAGGGGATGCGCGTGGAAAATGGCGGGTGTCGGCAGCAGGTGACAGAGTGCAGAACATGGCAGGCATCGGCCACGGCCAGATGGTGGAGCAGGGGAGTGGGGACACCACACCAAGATGGGGTGCTGTTCGCTGTCATCAGGGCGAGCCTCTGGTGGTTACTGAAAATTCTTTGCTCCTGTGAGGCTCGGTCCTGCCAGGCACTCGCACCTGCTGCCAGCACCAGCCCCACTTTCACCTGCTGTAGGCGCTGGAGCAACTGCTTGCACCTGCTGCTGGCACCTGGCGCCAGCCCCTATTGCTCAGGTGTGTCAGCAGATGCAAGCAGTGGCTGCTGGCCCTGATTGCCCCTGAGGGCTTCTCCACCTCCCCCTTGCTCCTGAGGGGCAATTGGGGCAGCATCCACTGCTCATACCAGCTGACAGCGCTGGCCCCAATCGCTCTGTGCCCTCAGTGGGTGCAAGCAGGGTCAGCGCCATCAGTGTGTGGGAGCGGCGGCAGTAGGAGCGGGGCTGCTGGCACACAGGGGACCAGGGGCCACGGTGGGAGGGGCCTGGAGGGTGTGCAGAGGATGGGCCGAGACCCACCCCTGTACCCACTGCAGCATCGCAGCCCACAGTTCTTTTCAAGGTGCACGAATTTGTGCACTGGACCTCTAGTTGTAAATAACGCTGCTATGTACATAGGGGTGCTTATATTCTTTCTGATTGGTATTTCAAGATTGTTAGGATATATTCCCAGAAGTTGGATCACCGGGTCAATTTAATTTTTTGAGGAAACTCCATACTGTTTTCCACAGTGGCTATACCAGTCTGCATTTCCATCAGCAACATAATAGGGTTTCCTTTTCTCTACATCTTTGCTAGCACTTGCTGTTTGTTGATTTACTGATTGTAGCCATTCTTACAGGTGTGAGGTGATATCTCATTGTAGTTTTTATTTGCTTCTCTCTTGATGATTAGTGACTGAACATTTTTTCGTATGTCTATTGGCCACCTGTATATCCACTTTGGATAAGTGTCTAGGTCCTTTGCCCTTTTTTGCATTGGATTGTTTGTTTTCTTTTTGTTAAGTTGTATGACTTCCTTATATATTTTGGATATTAACACTTTATCAGATGTTAAATTGATAAATTTGTTCTCCCATACATTGGACTCCCTTTTCATTTTGTTGATAGTTCCTTTTGCTGTGCAGAAACTTAATTTTGATGTAGTCCCATTTGTTTATTTTCTCCTTTGTTTCCCTTGCCCTAACAGTGATGGCGAACCTTTTGAGCTTGGCGTGTCAGCATTTTGAAAAACCCTAACTTAACTCTGGTGCCGTGTCACATATAGAAATTTTTTGATATTTGCAACCATAGTAAAACAAAGATTTATATTTTTGATATTTATTTTATATATTTAAATGCCATTTAACAAAGAAAAATCAACCAAAAAAAATGAGTTCGCATGTCACCTCTGACACGCGTGTCATAGGTTCACCATCACTGCCCTAGGAGATGTATCCACAAACTTATTTTTAATGAGAGATGTCTGATATTTTGCTGCCTACAGGTTCTTCTAGTATTTTTATGGTTTCAAGTCTTACATTTAAGTCTTTTATCCATTTTTGAGTTTATTGTTGTGTATGGTGTAAATTGGTGGTCTAGTTTCATTCTTTTTTTTTTTTTGCATGTATCTGTCCAATTTTCCCAACACCATTTATTGAAGAGACTGTCTTGACTCCATGGTATTTTCTTGCCTCCATTTTCAAATATTAATTGAGCGTAATGGCTTGGGTCGATTTCTGGGTTCTCTGTTCTGTTCCATTTGTCTATGTGCTTGTTCTTGTGCCAGTCCCAGGCTTTGATTACAGTGGCTTTGTAGTATAACTTGATATCTGGTATTGTGATTCCTCCAACTTAGTTCTTCTTTCTCAAGATTGTTGTGGCTATTCAGGGTCTTTTTTGGTTCCATATAAAATTTTTGAGTATTTAAGAACAACTCTTTTCCATATGACTTAGGAAAAAAACTCACTGTTTAGACTTTCCCATCACTCCCACAGACTTGAAGATGACCCTTGTTTACCTGTGACAAAGCCAAACACAAATCCTCCAACTGTTCTTTTCTCAAGAAAAATTCGCTATGATAAGAACTGCTTGTCCCCCTGAAGCTGGCTATACTCAGAGGTAAACTCCTGTTCAGCTGATTGAGACATCCCCTGATTGCAAAGCAATCACAAGTGTAAATCATTCCCTCTACAGTTTGCTCTGCTCTCACTACAAAGGTCTAAGACTAAACCAACCTGCAGAGGCACCTGATCTGTTGACAGTGACAATAGGTTGAATGAAATAAATTACCTTACTTATTTTTTTGTCTTTGGTAGGCCCAAATTTTACAATTCTAACTAGTATCCAGATGACCCTCCTGCTGCTGCCCTGAGAACCACACTTAGGAAACTGCCATTCTAATGCAATGATAGGCAATTGTCAGAATATGTGATTCATGCGATTCAGCCAATGGGAAACTGTACTGAAGCTGGTAAAACAAGTGGGCTAAGTAGCAATTTATTCAGGTGAAAATTAGCACGTGCAATAAAATGGGAGGAAACCCTTCTCCCAGGTTCTATGGTTGAAGGT
>NW_005365553.1:173621-184773 GCF_000412655.1 Myotis brandtii | reverse complement strand
TCCCCCGACTTTACAAAGACCTTTCTCTCACTTGGTAAAGACTCATCCAAAAGCAGTGTGATCCCTGCGCATGAAAAGACTACAAGCCTGGAGGTCTGGAGAAACTGAAGAAGGAAAAGAGTCCTTCAAGATGCGGTAAATACCCAGGACCTAAAGAATTCAACTTGATGCCACCTGCATTATTGCTGCTAAAATCGTTAAATCACTGCGATATTTTCTTTGTTGATGAAGTCATGATTATACCCTTCTCAGATTTGAACCACATTTCCTCATCCTTCCAGATAAAACTAAACAAACAAAAAAGCCCTAAACTCTATTTAAACTCGAGAAAACAAAGATGAAAATGCCTAACAGATGCATGTTTTAAACATTGCCGCTGTGTTCTTCAGTGTCAGCAGAGGTAACAATTTGGGTGCTGTGTCTTCGAACAGCAGTGTAGGCATTCTCTGGCATTGCAAATCTCAGGCCTGACATTTCTGTCTTTGGCCCAGCGTTAATGATGTTCCATGCTGACCCTCTTGTGCGGAGGCAGAGCTGGAGAGCGCAGCTTTGATAGCAGTGTTTACATGAATGTTTGATAAGCATCTGTCAGCTCCTAGCACTCTACAAGCCTAGGAACACAAAAGAAGCCAGGGAACCCTGGAGTTTTTGCCACCTGAAAGCATAATCTGGTGTGTTTGCTGAATTTCAAATCAGCCCTGAGATTGTTCTCTCTGTAGCTTGGATTGTAATTTATGTATTATTTACTCAAAAAAATAAAAAATAAAAGAAAGGATAACAGACAATTATTTCTTCTAAAAAAGGGTTTTGGCTATTGGGCAGAATTACTCTAATGTGTTCTTATCTTGATACATTTTGTTTGGTCCCACTGGACACAAAGTATCATGCAGATTGAAGTGCATTTGACAGCTTAAAGGGAGTTTTAAGAATATCAACGTGTTCCTTTTCCCCTTCTCCAAATCATAATGTCGAAAGAAAAGCGAGTGCTTAGAGAAGACTTTGTATGTTTACAGAGCAACCCATTTTTTGTGTTTCTTAATGTGGGCAATATAGAAAAAAAATGCACATGATAATTGATGGCTTTGATTGTTTTTTTGAGACCCCACACCTTGATTTCAGCTATGCATTTGTGCTCTTTGTTCAATCATTCATGACTCCTGCTATAGGACTGTAGACAACTTTTGGTTTTTTATTGTTCAGAGATATAAAAACTTAAAAATTTTGTGGTACCAGAAACATCAATATCATCTCTTAAAATAATGTCTCTGCAAACTTAGTGGTATTTCCACCACAGAAGAATAGATAAAATAGCTTACTGGTGTCTAGTATTCTATAAAGAACAAATGAGATTAGAATTTGTTATTGCAGTGGGCTTAGTATTATGTTGCCCACATAAAGTCATGTACATAAATATGCTTTCATTGATGTGAACTCCCTCAAAAATAAGACACAGGGAAATACTGAAAAGAGAGGATAATAATGGCCTTCCCGCTGCAGTTTGACAATCAGTTTGAGGCAGCTCTGCCTCTGTAGAGGATAATAAATCTTACTACTTTCAGGTGCCTCTCCTTTTTTTTTCCTGCTGCTGAGTTGTGCTAAATTGACTGAGTTGTGTGATATCTTTCAGCTTATTACATTTTTAAAAAATTTCTGGATCAAGTTATTCTTGAAGCTAGTGCTATCCCCTAGATTTCTAACTTACATGAGCCAGTACATTCTTTAAAATACAGCTACAAAAACATTTAAGCTAGATTGAGACTATTAATTTTCAACAAAAAGACTTGTGACTAATATATCATTTTCTGTTAAGGGTGAATTCGGCAACAAAATATTAGATATTCAATTTATCTTTTTTTTTTCTAATAGGAAGAGGGAACATCCTTTCCCTCTTTCTATTATGGTTTAGATTTAGTTATAGATATGTGTTAAAACTGGTCATTTATATTTTTAAATATTTTTAATATTGTATATATCTTTGTAAATTATTAAACTAGCATTTTCCTTCTGTATTGATTTTTCTGAGTGGGTCTCTCTAAGGCAGGGGATATGCTTACTATGATATAACATGCACACATATATTCTGGTACACAGGAGAGCTAACAGAGAAAATTCATTCCAAATAACAAATTGGAATTCTGTTCCTACAAATTACTCCTATGAGCAAGATTTATGGCTATTTTCCATTGGCTGTTACCTTCATATTAGATCAATAGGACAACATTAGAATAGTGTGTTAAATATTGTGGAAAACTGATGATGATGCAAATAACAGGAGGAATTATAACAATTTATGATTGATGTTATTAATTAGAGAAATAAAGCAGAGGAAATAGTTGTAAAGCATCTTGAAAATGTATATGTGTGTTAAGAATTGATAAATATTTAGATTTGGCAAAGGATGGATGACTAGGTTTCTTAGATTGAGTAGAGATGAAAATAAATCACTGCCGTCAAAGAACTTATTTGGAGAAAGAAAGCTAATGCACATGAATACGCTTAAAAATATTTAAATGCTACATTGAATAGAGTTGACTAGAAAAGGAAATAGAATTTATGGGAATAATACATAGAATAGGCTAAAAAATAAATAGAAGACAAACAGGTTTCAAATGAAATTTAGATAAGCAAAGGTGAGATGCAGGGGTGACTGAATACAACCGCTGAGGACAGAGCGTGGGGTCAGAAGGAATATGGCCTATAGAGATTGAGAAGTCAGGTCTCACTGAATTTGCTGTTATGTTATCTAATGCATGTCACCAGGGAATAAACAAACAAAAAATTAAAAAAAAACACATTTTTCTTTACTTGATAATTTGACTAAATTAATGTCGTACCATATATCACTTTCTTAACTGTTAAAAAGTTCTAAAGGGGTTGCTTTAAAGAATGCAGTAGCCAATCCACAAATATCCTGTGAAAGCAAAGAGTTTGGAAGTCTATAGTGGCATGGCATAGTAACATAACCAGAGAATGAATAGGAGGAGTAGGAAGCATAAGAAAGGTTTGATAGAAAATCAAGGGTGACTTCAAAGCAGGGTTATAGGCATGATAAAATTTTAGGTCATACTTTAAGTACACTAGAAAGGCATTGGAGAGTATGAAGGAAGACACTACCATCTTATTTACATTCCAAGAAACTCTATATATTAAATAAAGCATTGATCGAAGAGTGAAACTGTGGAAATGGGGTCAGACTGAAGGTCAGTGCTATCGTCCTGGAAAAAGAGCCCTGACAGCATGTAATAAAAATAGCGGAGAAATTGGTGGTGGGTGTTTATAGGCAAATCAACAGAGTTCCATGATTGGAAGGAGAATAAATCATTGAGAACAACCTACAGGTTTTTAGTTTAGTAACTGGGTGGCTGTTGGGTGTTAACATTTACTGAAAAGGAGGAGATACAATATGGTGAATAATTTGGAGCAATTCTACACCTTTTAAGAGATTTTAAAACATACACATGCAAATGTTACTGGAAGTAATGTACACACTATTAAAAGAAGAGAATACAGATTCAGAAAAACTTTGAAGGGAGTTTTTACAGCAAAAGCATCGGGGAATATGGATGGGGATCAAGATGTGGGTAGAAGTGGATCTCAGAAAAATATCTTAATAAGAAGTTCCAGAAAGTTAACAACAATTTCTTCCCTTTCATTTACTCAGACGATTAATGATTTATCTGAAGTCATTCAGCAAATTTAACCTTTGGAAAGTCATTCCTCTTCAGCTAACTCTTTCCTTAATCTTATGAGAGAGCAAAGAGGAGATAGACTTCATCAAGTACTGGACAGATATAGTTTCTGAACTAAATGATAAAGTTCAATCTTTTCTTGTGTTAGTGGAAACAAATCACATACCTTGAGCAAGATTGTGAAAAATTTAGGATTAATAGCTGAAATTTACTCTCTGATATTAAATTGGGTATTTTTAGAGATGATTTCTGAAGGCAGTTAATACAATATATATGACAACACTGCAGTGGATTTTAAGAGAAAAAGTTCTTCTAAAATACTGAAATTGTTGCTAGAAAGCAAAGTGTACACTTTTGTAACATGGTTGTATATATGATTAAATTTTTTTTATATTACAATTTACCTTTTATGTAACTTAACTGAGAGAAGATTGATCTGAATTATAAAAGCCTACAAAAATACTTTTTAAGGTGAAGTTATAGTGTGCACAGAATTATGATATTACTTTATTTTTCATATAATTATTCAATGAAATTTTTTATATACTATACCCCAGACTACATTTAATAAGTTGAAAATGATAATTTTAAGTTACTACATAGCACCACTGGCCTTTTAGAATGCATTTAAATTATTTTCAAGTGCATGAGAAATAGTTTTCATATAAAAGATGAATATTTACTCCCAAATAAATACACAGATCAACAATAGCTTGTTTATTATAAAAATAGGTAAATATCATTTCCCCAGTGTTCTCTGAATTAAACCCAATTTCAAGTCACTATAATTTGTATTCACCAACTATTATGCATAATTTAAAAAGCACATAAAGATATAGAGTTTTTCTTATTAAACCTTTTCTATTCAAATATAGTAGAGCTTAAATGTAAATCAGTTTTTAAATTGGCATTAAAATAAAATGTTAACTTAAAATTAGAAACAATGTAGACCTTTTATTTGACATATTTCTTTAATACTTTTTAATTAGCTAAAAATATCTTTATTTTCACACCCAAGGGTAATAATTTATGTGTATGGTAGGTATATATATTTCTAATATCAGTTCCACATTTTTTGTGCTAGCTCATTAGAATGCATACAGGAAAACCCAAGAGGAAATTTTAAATAGTCTATATTACTTTTCCTGGAAGAATAAAGAGTAAAATCCTAATTGATATTTGTTCTGCTGTTCTACAAGCTGTGAAATAAATTGTGCATGATATGTTATACAACTAGCTTAGAGTAACAAAATCCAGGAGGGGGTAAACTCTAATACCTATAGGTAGATTTAATTTTTTAATATAGACAGATACAGGGTGGGGCAAAAGTAGATTTACAGTTGTTCATATGGAAAATAATGCAATAATCTTACCTAATAATAGACAAACATGTAAATTAACCATCCCTCCGTTACGTTCACCAGCCAATCAGGAGAGTATGCAAATTAACCCAACAAAGATGGCGGTTAATTTGCATATGTAGGGGTAAAGCGGCGGAGTGAAGACTGAAGGCTCCGTCTGGAGCTGCAAAGACGGAAGGCTCCGTCCGGAGCAAAGGCCTGGGTCCCGGGTGCCGGAGGAAAACCGGTGCCGGCAGACAGGGGAATGGGCCTCTAGTTAATAAATAATAGTACAAGAATAAACTGTGTTTTGTGTACTCATAACTGTAAACCTATTTTTGCCCAACCCTGCGTATATAATATTTGGAGGCATTGTTTACAGGCCTTAGTTGTTGTAAATGACAATATGTACATAGGGGTGCATATATTCTTTCTGGTTGGTATTTTGGGGTTCTTACGATATACTAGAGGCCCAGTGTATGAATTCGTGCATGGGTGGGGCCCCTGTGGGTGGCCTGCAGGGATCAGGCCGAAACCCGCAGTCCAACGCCGCCTGCGGCTTCTATCTGCCGCTCCCACTTATCCCGGTCCCACTGTGCCTGCCTTGGGCTCGCGCCCAATCAGTCCCGATCAGGAGAGGCTCGCACTGCCACAGCAGCACTCACCAGCCATGATCCCTGCATCTGGCGCCCTCCCAAGGAGAGTGGCCTGTGGGATCAGGCTGAAACCAGCTCTCCGGCATACCCGAGAGGTCCCAGATTGAGAGAGGGTGCAGGCCAGGCTGAGGGACCCCACAGTGCATGATTGGGCCAGGGAGGGCTTGAGGGAGGGCTCCAGGGCATGTCCGGCCCATTTAGCTCAGTCCTGATTGGCTGCACCCCAGCAGCAAGCTAACCTACCAGTTGGAGCATCTGCCCCCTGGTGGTCAGTGCATGTCATAGCAACTGGTCGACCAGTTGACTCTCTTCCCCCTGGTGGTCGGTGCACGTAATAGCGAGAGGTTGAGCATCCTTAGCATATCATACTTTGGTTGTTCGATTGTTCTGCTGTTCAGTCTATTTGCATATTACCCTTTTATTAAATAGGATTCCCAGAAGTGGGATCGCTGGGTCAAAAGGTAGTTCCATATTTAATTTTTTGAGGAAACTCCATACTTTTTTACACAGTGGCTACACATTCCCACCAGCAATATAATAGGGTTCCCTTTTGTCCACATCCTTGCCAGCACTTGGTTGTTGATTTATTGATGATAGCCATTCTGACAGATGTGAGGTGATATCTCATTGTGGTTTTAATTTACATTTCTTCAATGATTAATGAGTGACCTTGAGCATCTTTTTATATGTTTACTAGTCATCTGTATATTCACTTTGGAGAAGGGTCTATTCAGGTCCTTTGAACATTTTTAAATTGAATTGTTTGTCTTCCTTTTGTTGAGCTTTATGAGTTCTTTGTATATTTTGGAAATTAACCCCTTATCAGACATATCATTGGCAAATACGATATGTACATATCTCCCATACAGTGGGCTCCCTTTTCATTTTGTTGATGGTTTCTTTTGTTGTGCAGAAGCTTTTAATTTTGATGTAGTCCATTTGTTTATTTTCTCCTCTGTTTCTTGCCCTAGTAAATGTATCAGTGAAAATACTGCTATGTGAGATATCTGAGATTTTACTGCCTATGTTTTCTTCTAGAATTTTTATGGTTTTGTGACTTTTCTACATTTTGAGTTTATTCTTTTGTATGGTGTAAGTTGGTGGTCTAGTTTCATTTTTTTAAATGAACTTGTTCAATTTTCCCAACATAATTTATTAAAGAGACTATCTTTAATCCATTGTATTCTCTTGCCTCTTTTGTCAAATATTAATTGGATTGGCATGGATTGATTTCTGGGGGGTCTCTGTTCTGTTCCATTGGTCTATATACTTGTTCTTGTACCAGTACCAGGCTGTTTTGATTGCAATGAAAGATATAATGTTATGTATTTACAGGATAATTTTATTGCCCTAAACATCCTCTGTTTATCCCTCCCTCTTCATGAGATCCTCGCAACCAGTGATGATCTCACTGTCTCTATAGTTATACCTTTTCCAGACTGTCATATATTTGTAATCATGCAGTATGTTGCCTTTTCTGATTGGCTTCTTTCATTTAGCAATATGCATTTATGTTTCTTTATATCTTTTTGTGGCTTATTAGCTCATTTCTTTTTATTGGTGAATAACATTCAATTTTATGGATATTACACACCTTGTTTATCCATTTGTCTATTGAAGGACATTCTAATTGCTTCCAAGTTTTAGCAATTATGAATTCATGTGCAGCATTTTGTGTGGACATGAATTTTCAACTCATTTGAGTAACTACTGAGGATTGTAAATTCTGGATCACATGGTAAGAGTGTAAGTTTTGTAAGAAATTGTCAAACTATTTCAAAGTGGGCTTATCATTTGCATTTCCATTGATAATGAATGAGAATTCTCCTTGCTCCACATCTTCACCAGTATTTGGTACTGTCAGTGTTTTTATTTTAGCTATTCTGATAGTTGTATAGTGTTATTTCATTATTGTTTCAATTTGCAATTCCCAAATAATATAAGATGAAGGCATCTTTTCATATACCTAATTACCATCTGTGTATCTTCTTTGATGAGGTGTCTCTTCAGGTCTTTGCCTATTGTTTAATTGCATTGTTTTCTTATTGATGAGTTTTAAGAGTTCTTTATGTATTTCAGATTCTAGTCTTTTATCAGATATGTATTTAACAAAAATGTTTCTCCCAGTCTGTGGTCTTTCATTCCCTTAACAATGCCTTTCACAGAGCTGAACTTTTTATTTTTAATTAAGCATAACTTTTTTTTTCATGGATCATGCTTCAGATGTTATATTTAACAAGTCAATGACCATATTCAAGGCCACATATTTTCTCCTGCTATCTACTAGGAATTTTATGGTTTTGCACTTTACATTTGTATCTAGGATCTACTTTGAGTTAATGTTTGTTAAGGTATAAAATCTGTGTCTAGATTTATTGTTTTGCAAGTGGATGTTCAGTTGTTCAGATAGTCTGATGAAAAGGCAATTCTTTCTCCATTGAATTGCCTTTGCTTTTTTGCCAAAGATCAGTTGATTATATTTGTATTGATTTATTTCTGGGCTTGTTTTATTTTCTATTAACCTGTCTCTTTTTGACCAATTCCATACTATCTTGAATAATGTAGTTTTAAACTATGTGTGGAACTTGAGTAGTGTTAGTGCTTCACTATGTTCTTCTCATTCAATATTCTTTTTTTTTAATGGGTCTTTTGCCTTTACGTAAAATTTTAGAATCAGTTTGTCAATATCAAACAAACTTGCTATGCTTTGGATTGAGATTGCATTGAATCTTTAGACAAGTTGGGGAGAAGTGATATAGATGGAACATCGTTTACTTCTTTAGATATTCCATGTTCTCTTTGTCATTAGACTTTTTTTGTAAGTCTTCTCATGTAGATTTTGTGCATATTTTAGGTTTATACTTAAGCATTTAATTTTTGTGCTAATATAAATGCCATTGTGTTTTTAATATCAAATTCCAAAAGTTCATTGCTAGTATAGAAGAAAGTAATTGATTTTTTATGTTAAACTTATATCCTTCAAACGAGCTATAATTTCTTTTAGTTCAAGTAGGTGTCTTTTGTTATTGAATCTTTGGAATTTCTACACAATCTATCAATTGTAAATAAAACTGTTTTATTTCTTCCTTCCTTTTAATTTATTGTCTTGCTGCATTTTCCCAGGTGTCTAGTACAATACTAAAAAGGCGTGACAAGAAGTATATCTTTCCCTTATTCCTGATCTTAGCACAAAAACATCATTTCTCACCATGAAGTTTGATCTTTGCTCAGGTTTACTGTAGATTTCATTTATTAAGCTGAGGAAGTCCTCCTCTATTCTTAGTTTACTGAGTTTTTATTATAATAGATGTTGGACTTTTTTAATTCTTTTTTTTGCATCTATTGATATCATCATATGATTTTTCTTCTTTAGTCTGTTGATGTGATGGATTACATGAATTGATTTTTGAATTTTGAACCAGCCTGGCCTTCCTGAAATAAATACCACTTGGTTTGGTCTAAAATTCTTTCTTTATATGTTGGATGTAATTTACAAGATTTTGTTGAGGATTTTTGCATCTGTGTTCATGAGATCATAGTCTGTAGTTTTCTTATAACATCTTCATCTGGTTTTGGTAATAAGGAAATTCTGAGTGCATAGAATTAATTTTATATATTTCATTTGCCTCAATTTTCTGGAAAATATTGTAGACATTAGGTAAAATCTTGCTGTAATGTTTGGTAGAATTCACCAGTGAACCAATCTGAACCTGGTGCCTTTACTGTGAGGTTTTATGTTTATCAGGCTAGGGGTTAGACTATGTTTACTACTTATGTTTACTACTTATGGGTGCTATAGGCATCAGAGGCTAAAATTTCCTCTGATGTCCTTATTTTTGTCTCCCCTCTTAGGTGTGGGTTTCCCTAGAGTGTTCTTAAATATAAAATCAGAGAAGTGCAGTTCTTTTGGTTGTATTCCCCTATTATTATACTAATGTAGTGGTGAAGTGTGGGAGGAGAAGAATCCTATATTCTTTGATCAGATCTCAGTCATTTACTGAGCCTATACTCCTGGGCTGTGACCTTCATGCGTGCTTCTCAATTTGACTCCTCACTCCTGACACAGTAGGTGAGACAGGAAGAATAGAGGTGATTGGAATTAGATATTTTCTTTCCTCCACTTGGAAGCAGGCAGTGGCTGGGGTTGGTTTTTTCATCTCCCAAAGTCAGTTTGGCTCTGGTAAAAAAAAAAAAAAAAAAAAAAAAAAATAGTTATCTTCAGGGCAGTCCTTGTTAAGAAGAATAGAATGTTCAGGGATAATTTCAAAATAGCTACTTTACTCTTCCCTGCTGGAAGTAAAAGGGGATGTTTTGTAGAGCTCCTGAAGGTAAAACCCCTAACCTTGGAAGACCTCCCTAAGTCTGCTCTACACACCCTGGATTTTAAACTTTCAGACATAGCCAAGCTGAAACTCTAACTACCTGTCAACCACAGTGTGTCTAGCCCAGTGCAGGTTCCTATGGAGATTTCTGCTCTGCTAAGTTTTGAGTATCTGTGTCCACTTATATGTCTCTCCAACTTGGGGGGCAGTGGTTTGCCTTGTGACCTTAATTTTCTGGTGGATCTAAGAGGAGTTGTTGATTTTCAGTTTAGCTTATTGTTTTTGTGAGAATTGAAGTGATGATTTTCAAGCTCCTATGGGCAAGACTGGAAACCGGAAGTCCTATATGCATATTTTTATGTGCTTCCCTATAACTAGTGGCTGGTACCTCTAGAGAAACAGAAATCCATGAAATGTATGTAGACTGAAAGAATCAATTATCTGTGACTATTAGTCATTAATGTCAGAGCAAATTCCTTAAGATCTCAAACCTTTTGAGGTCTTTTGAATATCCCATATGCCAGTGCTGGCATTGAAAGGCATTTTCAGTGAATAAATTAACTTGTTTTAAAAGGATGGCTTTGTGGTCTGAACCAATGCCTCTAGATATGTTCAAACTTCTTGTGAAAAAAGAACAAAATGTACTGAAATAAACCAACCACCTCATTTTAACTTGACATTATGCCTAGTAGAAAAATAGGCACCAGAGAATAATTAATGACCGCCATGGAAATGATGAGACATTAAAGGGTGTCCTAATAAGCAGATAACTTTTCCATTTTGAGATATCTTTGCTTACCATTTTGTAAACAGCTTTGCAGGGAATAATTAAGACTCCATTCATAAATACAAATAAAAATAGGTAGAGATAAAGAGTTATATTTTATCAAAAGCAGTTAGATGGTTCTAGTTAGTTTGCAATCTTTCTTTTGCTGCCTAGACTCGGTCTTTAAAGACTGGATCCCTGGGGTACAAAATGTCTCTCTTTATGCCTCCTCATCATTTAGCATCCTCATGAGGGGATTCACCACAGAGTTCTTCTACGGGGAACAATTCAGCACCCCAGGGCCAGGCTAGCAGTAGCGCTTCCCAAACCATCATCAGACACTTTTAAGGATGAACAACAGCTTCCCAGGAGGTGTAGT
>NW_005365553.1:170889-173601 GCF_000412655.1 Myotis brandtii | reverse complement strand
TTTTAAATACTGCACGCCAGTGAGAGGCAGGTGGATCAGCAGGTGCAATGTGGTGATCTGCCAATAATGGCATCAGAAAAACAGTCCCTCACAGAGGCAAGAGGCAAAAGAGACTTAGTGAAGAACTCCTCTGAGCTTAATGTCTATTTTATCCAGTAATTGCAGTCGAGGGGAGGGTTTTCAAGCAATCTAAACCAAAGCTGTTTTATTCATTTTTAGCGATGCCTTTTTTTTTTTAAATGGAGGTCTCAGAAATAGAATTTTGGTCCAAATTTAGTCAAGTGCTTTCTGTATTCACCCTACTGAAGTTCATTTACCGGAAAAGATGTTAAAGCAAAGAAAAATTATGAAAGGAAATGTTTTCTTTGTAAAATGTTTCCCATGTGCAAACCAAAACATATGCCAAATTTTGTATTTGGTGTTAATTTAATCCAAGTAAACTTTATATTAAAGGAATTTAATTTCTAAACGAATACATTCCGAACTACATAAGCATATTGTTTTTATTTTTATTGGCACTATTCATATACAAATTGCAGATAAAGTATAAAAAGAAAGAGTGTATTATCTATGTAACCAAAGCCCCACAAAACTATAAATAGATACCCAAATGGGAGCTTAGAGATAGGCAAATGAACACAGATTTCTTAGCTGTTTGTCCTTTTTGTTAGTTTATGGAAATAGGCAAATCATGACAATAAATACTGTTGGTTGATTTGTTTTTAACCACATACATTATTGGTAAATTAACATTTTATATTTTGACCAAATTGAGCTCTAAAGATAAAGCAGTGATGAGTAAAGTGAAGTTTTCGCTTATTAAACACTATCTATATTTCAGGTTTCATTTTTTCCTAAGTGCCACTCTGTTGAAGTTTCTACAGAACTGGCATTTAACAAAGGATCATCATATACCTATACCCTCATCAGCAGATCAAAACAATTCAGGGTAAAACAAAAGAAGGACTAATAGAAGAGAACAGTTGCTAAAATTTGTTTGAAATTTACTATTTGACAGGCTCTGTGATTTACCTGTTTCATCTACATATTATTCTTTCTACTTTTTTTTAAATTTAAATTCTTTATTGTTTTAATTACATAAGTGTCCTTTTTCCCCCATTGACCTCTCCCCGGCCGCCCCCACCCCCAAGCTCATGCCCTCACCTCCCTAGTGTCTGTGTCCATTGGTTATGCTCATATGCATGTATACAAGCCCTTTGGTTGATCTCTTAACTCCTCACCCCCACCTTCCCTCATAGGTTGGACAGTCTGTTCGATGCTTCTATGATACTGCTTTTATTTTTGTTCATCAGTTTATGTTGTTCATTATATTTCACAAATGAGTGAGAAAATAAATAAATGGAACTACATAAAAATAAAATGCACAGCAAAAGAAACCAACAAAACAACAAGAAAGCCCACTGCATGGGAGAACATATTTGCCAATGATATCTCTGATAAGGGTTTAATCTCCAAAATTTATATGGAACTCATACAAGTTAACAAAAGGAAAATAAACAATCCAATCAAAAAATAAACAAAGGACCTAAATAGACACTTTTTGAAAGAAGACATACAGAAGACCAAGAGACATGAAAACATGCTCAAAGTCACTAATCATCCAAGAGATGCAAATCAAAACAACAATGCAGTATCATCTCACACCTGTCAGAATGGCTATCACGGACAAATCAACAAATGACAAGTGCTGGCAAGGATGCAGAGAAAAAGGAACCCTCTTGCACTGCTGGTAGAAATGCAGACTGGTGTAGCCACTGTGGAAAGTAGTATGGCATTTCTTAAAAAAAATTAAAAATGGAATTTCCATTTAACCCACTAATCCCACTTCTAGGACTATGTCCCAAGAAACTAGAAACATCAATCAGAAAGGATATATGCACCCCTATGTTCATAGCAGCACAATTTACTATACCTAAGATTTGGAAACAGCCTAAGTGCCCATCAGGAGATGAGTGGATTAGAAAACTGTGGTACATCTACACAGTGGAATACTATGCTGCTGTAAAAAAAAAAGGAATTCTTACCATTTGCAGCAGCATAAAGGGAACTGGAGAGCATTATGCTAAGCGAAATAAGCCAGTTGGAGAAAGAGAAATATCACATGATCTTATTCTTTCTACTTTTCAGTTATGTTAACTGAGGCAAGGAGGTATTAGCCCCAACCACACAACGATTGGGTGGGGCTGAATGAGTTTTAATTGGTTTCATCTTTATGCCACGGTGAACTATGTAATCTGCATATATGCTTTACAAGATATATCAATAATTGAAATTAGGGATTATGTGATAGGAAATGAGGGTTTTCCTTGATATTTATTTCACTACCAAGATGATGACAGTAATGAAAGCCCTAAGAAATGATAGGTCTGTAGAAAACTAGAAACAGTCACATGCAGAGTCCTGCCTACATGTAACATATAGAGAGGGTATATGAGTCTCTACCTTTTCTAATTTCTGCCTTTTATTTCTATACTTCCTATTAATAAAATTACTTGGGCCACCTTATAAGTCAGGGAAACACCTCCCATAGAAAAAGATTTAATCTCTAATATTGTACCAGCTTTTATGTTGTTTCTGCCCACATATTTTCTCTTAACTTATACTCATCCTTTTCAAAACTGACCCTTTTCATTCAGGATATCTTTTCAGTCATAGCAGTACACAGGGAAGAAAGCAGACAATATATAGATT
>NW_005365553.1:147255-170850 GCF_000412655.1 Myotis brandtii | reverse complement strand
ATATATGATACCATTATAAAATTGAGATCAGATAACGAGATCTGTATAATGAAAAACTATAGATAGGATGATTGTGCTCCCACTTAGCAGATAGATCTTTGTATCATTTTTCTAAAAACATGTCTACAGGGACTTACTGTTTTGTTTCTGATGCTGAAACTTTCTCTGGTAATAGGAAATTCTCTCTCCTCCCTCCCAGCACTCAAAGTGCCTTGAATAATCTTGTCTGGAAACAGCGGGAGTCCTAAAGCTAAGTCAGGCAGATGGAAGAAGAAACATTCCTGATTGCTGATGAGGAACCACAGACCTGTTATGCAAGGATGTCAGGCTTCGTATAAGATATCTGGTGAGAACAAATGACTGGCTTAAAGTCAGCAGTGTTCTGTCACTTGAGGAGTGAGAGGTTGGGCAAATGATTATTCAGTTCATGGATTACTCAGATTCTAACTTTTGTCATTCTATTCCTAGACAGTTTAAAACTGATTCCTTCAAGAAGATAAAAACAACAACAACAACAACAAAAAACATAAAAAGAAAAGGAGAAATAATCACCTTTTTTTTTTCATTAACAGAAGTTCTGGGTAAAAGAAGAAGCTAAAACAAAAAAAAATCACATGTGAAATATGGATTTGATTCATCAGATTTTTAATTACACTGAATGGCAGACTTTGCTGAAATATTCATATGGTGGAAATGATTACACACATTGGTAGGTAAGAGAAGTGGTGCAGCATAATTTCTGCCTTCGTTCTTGTTTACACAGAATTTGTCTTAACATAGGAGATACAGAAGTAAAAAGGCTATTTAATTTTCATTTCAAGGGGCAAAAACTTACCAAGCATAAGGCATGGATAAATCTAGGAATGCGAAAAGAAGTCTGATATAAATGAAATGGAAACAATAAGTTTTGAGGAATTTGGGGGATTTTTTGCCTTATATTTAGTTATAACATTTGCAGTTTTATTTCAAAGCTCTCCAGTATATGTTGCCAAATCTAGGATTTTTGCCCACTTTATAGGTGAGTAGTAGAATTCCAGTATAGTTTTTTGACATACAATATTATATTAGTTTCAGATAGTTGTACAGCATAGTAATTTGACATTTGTATGCATTGTGAAATAATTACCACAGCAAGTCCAGTTACCATCTGTTACCATACAAAATCTATACACTATAATTGACTCTATTGCCCAAGCTGTACATTACATCCCCATGATTTATTTGTTTTATATCTGGACATTTGTACCTTTTGATCTTCTTCACCCATTGCCCCACCCCATCAAGGCCCTTCCCCTCTGCCCAGTCCCACCCCAACAGCTGTCAGTCTCAATTTGTTCTTATTTGTGGAATGATTTAATAATGTCATATGTTTTATCTATATTTTAAAATATTTATATATCTTGATTTATTTTTGTGTTATTCCTTTGGTGTGTAAAATAATTCACAAGGAAAAAAAGGGCTCATGTTTCAAAAAATTAATTTATTTTTACATTTTACTTTAAAATATGTTAAGTCAGTGCATCAGAAACACAAAGATAATGCTTTCTTGACTTCAAGGAGTTCACAGTTTGTGAAAAACACACATAAGACCAAATGCAATTTAATGTCTTGGTTGCTATGATAATAGTTTTTAAAGGCCAATATGAAAGAGAAAAGAGATATGATGGACAATATTCAATTATATTCATCAATCAATCAATCAATGGGAGGCCCAACATTAGTTGCTTCCTGATGTGACTGAATAGAAAGCAGATAGTACTACTAGTATTTGTATAGTACTTTTCGTTTTAAAAAATAGTAATACATGAAGTCTATTTTCATTGTCCTCTCAAATAATATGGTGAGTGGAGGACAATTTGAACAACATAAAGACAATCAATCAACCAAACCCAGAATGTGGGACATAATGAGCTCAACTGGTCTTAAATTTTGGTTCTTAAAAAGATGTTCTGAGTAGAGATTAAACATATAGCATGGAAATAAAATGCAACCTTGTCTGACATCTTTGCCTATAGGAAATCATTCTGTCTCTCCATATCTGTCCTGACAGCGGCTTCCTGTCTACAATACAGGTTACTCATTAGGACAATCAAGTGCTGAAGTATGCCCATGTCTTTAAGAGCAACCCATAGCTTTTATTTCGTTCTTTTTATTGGTCATTATTTTTAAAAAAATCAACTTTACTGAAGTATAGCTTACATACAATACAATGTACCCATTTTAAGTGTATAATTTGGCTTTTATCAAATGTACACACTTATATAAAAACTACTGACAGTTGAGACAATGTTTTAGTCATTACCAAAAGTCCCCAGTGCCCTTTTACAGGAATTGGGGGGTGGCTTGGATGAGAGCTCTGCATCAGGGCTGGGGCTGTGCAGTCTCTGAAGACTTGATGAGAGCTGAAGGCTCCACTTCCAAGCTCAACTCATGTTACTTTTAGTAGGTGGCTTCAGTGGCTTCAGTTTGTAGTCATTTGTGCTTCTCCAAAGAGAGAGAGAAAAAATGAAATCACTCTTCTTTTTATAACCTACTAGAGTCCCGGTGCATGGATTCATGCACTGGTGGGGTCCCTCAGCCTGGCCTGCGGGGATTGCGACAAAACCGGCTCTCTGACATCCCCCGAGGATTCCTGGATTGCAAGAGGGAGCAGGCCAGGCCAAGGGACCCCACCAGTGCATGATTGGGGTCAGGGAGGGGCTGCGGGAGGGCTCCAGAACATGTCTGGCCTGTCTCGCCCAATCCTGATTGGCCAGACCCCAGCAGCAAGCTAACCTACTGTTCAGAGCGTCTGCCCCCTGGTGGTCAGTGCACATCATAGCAACTGGTCAAACGGTTGAACAAATGGTTAGACACAACATATTAGGCTTTTATTATATAGGATGAGGGGCCCAGTGCATGAGTTCGTGCACCTTGAAAGGAACTGTGGGCTGCAAGATTGTGGTGGGCACAGGGGTGGGTCTTGGCCCATCTTCTTTGCCCCCGCCTGGCCCCTCCTGCCCTGGCCCTCAGTCCCCTGTCTTCTGGCAGCCCCGCTCCTGCAGCCACCACTCCCTCACGCAGACGGTGTTGGCCCCACTCCCACCTGCTGATGGCGCTGAGCGATCAGACTGGCGCTGGGCACTGGCAGTGTGTGTGAGCGGTGGCTGCCGGCCCCAATCACCCCTAGGGAGCAGGTGGAGGTGGAGAAGCCCTGAGGGGTGATCGGGGCCACCGCCGACAGCAGGTGCAAATGCCAGGCAGGACCATGGCACGCAGGAGCAAAGAATTTTCAGTAACCACCAGAGGCTCGATTCCTGCCTTGGTCTGGCAAACAAAATGCACTGTGTATATCTTGTTTGATCTTGATTTAAATAAATGAAGACTATAAAAAGACATTTTTGAGATAATCTTGGAAATTTAAATATAGTGAGGGTATTATATATATTAGCAAGGGTGATAATAGTATTATGGGTACATTTTAAAATATATCTTTAGAAATATGTACTTAAGAACTAAAGGTAAAAGAATGGTGGCTTATTATTTTTTAAAAAACATCAACAAGAGAATACTATGTAGCTGTAAAAAAGAAAGATCTCTTACCCTTTGAAACAATATGGAGGGACCTGGAGGGCATTATGCTAAGTAAAAGAAGCCAGTCAGAGAAAGAAAAATATCACATGATCTCACTTATATGTGGAACATAATTCACAAAATAAACTGACAGACAAAATAAATCCAGAGACATGGAAACAGTTTCAACAGTAGACTGATGAAACTCAGAGGAAATAGGGGTGGATAGACCTGAAGAGATTAACCAAATAACTTGTGTGCATATATACTTAACCCATGGATACAGACAATAGTTTGGTGAGGGCCTGGGGGGAAGAAAGAGGAAGTTGGTGTAAGGGGTCAAAGCGGGGAAAAGGAGATGTATGTAATACCTTGAACAATAAAGATAAATCATCAAAGAAAACATCAAATCATAGCAGTGATATCCTAGATAATAAAAGGGTAATATGCAAATAGACCGAACAGCAGAACAACCAAACAACCAATTAAAGCGTAATATGCTAATGAAATGCTAAGGCTGCTCAACCGCTCGCTATGACGTGCACTGACCACCAGGGGGCAGATGCTCCGACCAGTAGGTTAGCTTGCTGCTGGGGTCTGGCTGATCGGGACTGGGCGAGATGGGCTGAACATGCCCTGGAGCCCTTTCACAGTCCCTCCCAGGCCCGAATGTGCACCGGTGGGGTCCCTCAGCCTGGCCTGCGCCCTCTTGCAATCCGGGACTCCTCAGGGGATGTTGGAGAGCTGGTTTCAGCCTGATCCCACTGGCCACTCCCCTGGGGAAGGTGCCAGATGCAGGGTTCATGGCTGGCGAGAGCCTCTCCTGGTCAGGACTAATTGGGTGTGAGCCCGCGGCAGGCACAGTGGGGCCAGGATGAGCGGGAGCGGCAGGTAGGAACTGCAGGCGGCATTGGACTGTGAGTTTCGGCCTGATCCCTGCAGGCCACCCAGAGTAACCCCACCCATGCATGAATTCGTGAACCAGGCCTCTAGTAGAGATTATAATTAAAATAAAATTGGGAAAATATGATATTTAATGGAACTTTGTAATAGGTATATCCAGATTCATTAAATTGTTCTCTCTTGTTTATTATATATTTGAAAATTTTCCATGATAAAATTTTAAGAAATAATAAAAGACCTAAGAAAATATAAACCTCTGTTCTAAAAGAATAAGGAAACATTTCCTCCTGGTATTCAAAGTATTATTTATATAAATGATCATTCTTTTGTAACCTGCTGCTAAGACCCATGCTATGCTATTTAAAATTAATGGTTATGTGCCATCTGCAAATAATCTTTGAAAAGATACTCTCCAGACATTATATAAATAACGTTCAAAAGACCTCATTCAGGACTCTTGTTTTGATTATAAAATGCAATTTTGTTAAATTATTATGGATTATGGAGAAGAAAATGGTATTAACAATTGGAAAGCTATTTTCTCTACATTAGTGTTAACACAGATATATTTTTTTCTTATTTTTAAAAATAAGTATATACAAAATAGTACCTAAACATTATTATGCCCTTTTTTTAGCAGATCAAATTCCACCTGAAAATAGTTGAGACAAGAAAAAATAAAGCTCCACATGTTTAGAAAAGCTCCACAATATTTAAAAAATTCAATTTAGTCTTTTCTTTACAAAATAATTTAGATGATTATGCCAGGAGGAAAAAAAAAACACACATCCAGAAACTGTGCTAAAATAAATCATATTCTGAGAAACAAGTTCAAAAGTATATATTTTCATGATTTGTTTTCTCTGCCTAATCAGTGAATTCATAGTAACTTCTACTTCCCACTCAAGAAATGACTATGAACCTTCTCTCTGATATGGGACAGAGATTTTCTGCATCATGAATATTTCTCCATAATTGAGGAGGAGCACATTGGAAAGTGTGAGGGCATTAGAGAAGGGCCATCGATTTTGTCATTCCTTTTTCATTGGGAATTTAGCACTGCTGACATGGCAAGAGAAGAGAAAGAGGCAAGAAGGAAGGGATAAGATGTAGTCCAACTCATTAAAAGAATGGGAGAACAAAGTAGATTCTTCAGATAAATGATGAAATATCATCTGTGACCCTATCCTAATTGACATAGGTAAAATCTATTTCTTCCTTTTTAAAAATCGTAATTATCAGAACTCATTTTTTCCTGTATGAAATTTTCCTAGTCTCAGAAAATATAACTTGATATTTTTTTTACAAAAATTCCAGAAAATTCTTGCAATACAAATACATTTTTCTATCATAAAATTATTTGAGAGTTTAATGAAAGATTCTCTAACAAGTAGTGTCTGATTACCCTCCAGAATCATCTATTGATAGAACCACGAAGGCCTCAGAGGTACAGATTCACAGGAATACAAATATAGGTACATATTCCAGCTTATTTTAGGTTCTTAAAACAATCTACCAAGTTTTAACCCCTGAAATATTAAATTAAGGGCAAAGAAGATAAAAAGGATGAGCCTTCTGATTGAAACACTCAAAAACCTCAGCCCATCTAGCCCCTCCTACAGAGCAGATGCCTCTTCACTGGGTGGAAGCGCTTGGGTCCCTGGCCCCATCAGAAGGACTCTGCATCCAATTACATAGGACTCAGTCCTCTAACAAAGGCTGAGGTGGAAGGGGGACTCCACAGGGCATGGAGGAACCTACAGGCATCTGCCCTCCTGTGCTCAGCCTGTGGTTTTGCCCTCTGCCAACTTCACTGCAGGACCCAGCACTTTTTGTCCTAAAAGAGAAAATCCACTCCAAAAAAAGCACTAGAGTGCAAAGTAGATTTTACAGAAGATTCTTGGGGGAAAAAAAAAGGGGGCGGTAGAGTGCAAAGTAGATTTTACAGAAGATTCTTGGGGGGAAAAAAGGGGGGCGGGATTTATGCCACACACTATGTAGCAAACAACCTAGGTAAACATTTCATTGCAGATTTTTATTTTCTCCCTCATTTGTCTTTTACTTTGTAGCCACTAGGCCCCCTCTTTCTTTTCAAGGTATTCCCCCTGAGACAACACTCCTAGCTTTCCTCTTTCTCACTACAGCTCCTGGAGGACTTACAGACCCAATTCAGAGCAGGTTTATAAAATCACTCAGCTAATGAACTCTAACTGCCTCCAGGGAATCTGCTGCTAAGAAAAGTCAGTTGTGTTTTTCATTATCTTTGCATCCCAGAATGTGAAATAAGCAGGTTAGGACGGAGGCTGGACGGGCCATCATTGAAGTTCATAAATAAGCAGGTATGTTCTCTAGGACTTTGGTAGAGCCTATATGCAGAATAACACTGTCCTGTGTCGTTATAAATAAACTCTCCTCATAGGAAGAAGTCTAGGCAATGGGAGTGAGCTGAAATCGCCTTTGCTACAAAGCTGATTTCCACAAAACCCTCCTTCATTAAGTTCAAGGGCCTCACTTGCAGAGGCCAGTTACGTGCGGAGAGTTGTCTGCGTGATGCAGTGTTTCTCAACTGCCAATGTGCATATGAGTCACCTGCGGATTTTGTCAAAATGAAGGTTCTGGCTTAGTAGGTCTGAGCTGTGGTCTAATCTGCATTTTGAACAAATTCCCGCATTGTGATCCATGGTTCACACTTTGGGTCATCAGAAGAGTGTTCTAATGGGGGTGAGATGATGTAAGAATTGAGGGGGAATGGATAGCAACTTGCAATCAGAAGGAGTTTCTATGTCAAATTTCTGGTAAGTTAACTAGAGGGAAAGATACTTGGATTTACAAAGACCAGTAATTTGTTTTGATATCTTCATCCACTCATTCTAAATGCTCTATATCACTTTTGTAACTAATTTTATATTTGCAGATTCATTTTCTTTTCCTTAAGGAGGACCCTAAAATTGTATAAGCTCCGGGTTCCATAAAACCTGGATCTGTCATTGTCTGTTGGGCACCAGAAATTTGGTCTGGAATTGTGTACATCCACTTGGCCTCATGGTTGATATCTGAGAGGAGGAATCTATCTGTAGGAAAAATGGCAGTGAGGAGGAGAAAATAAAATCTGTATATAATCTGAGGCCAATCACAAGGCCTAGAAACATTTTTTTTAGTCAAAGTTGAGTAAAAGATGAGGAATAAAAAAAACTCACATCTTCACTAAAAGAATTCCTTTAGAACATTAAGAGAAGTGTTATAAAATAGGAGGAAAAGAGAAATTCATTACAATTTGAATCAGAATAAACTGTTCATGTATTTTTGAGTGTTCAACAACGTAACAAAGAAAATTATGAAATCTTAGTAAAGAAGGACTAAAAATCATAGGTTAAATATAAGAAATCGAAATCATGGAGTCTGGATATATTTTATGAAAGGAAAGAGAACCCCCCAAAAAATCCACATTCAAAAAATTAGGGGAAAAGCCTGAAAAATAGAAGCACAATATATAAAAAAATTAAAGTAAAATTGTGAAACTAAATTATAAAAATTATAAACCGAGAATATCAGCTTTAAAACCTGGCCTAAGAGGCATCAGGGCAAAAGAGAGGTTACTTTTGCTACAATATGTCACTTGAAAGACACTAATACAGAATTCACAGTGAACTGGCAGAAAATAAATCACTGGGGAAAATGTTAGTATATCAGTATTGGTCAATGGCATATTAAGTAGACAAAGATACAAAAGGGAAATGGAAGCCATACAGAACATAATTAATAGATTATTATGATATACTAGCGTATTCTATAACTTAATAGAATCATTTTCAAGAATCAATCTTTCTGATTAGCAATAATTTCTTTCCCATTCAGTAGGTTGCCCTTTCATTTTCCTATATGTATTTTTTCTGTACAGACTTATTTAGTTTGATATAGTCCCATGTATCTATGTGTGTTTTCGTTGCTTTTGCTTTTGGTGTCAGATTTTAAAAATCATCACCAAGACCTATGTTAAATAGCTTACATATTTAACTCTAGGAGTTTTGTGGTTTTAAGTCTTTTTTGTATCCTATATAATAAAAGCCTAATATGCAAATCGACAGAACGTTGGAATGACCGGTTGCTATGATGCACACTGACCACCAGGGGGCAGATGCTCAATGCAAGAGCTGCCCCCAGCCTGCAGGCCCCAGGCCAGCCAAGGCAGGTGCCAGTGGGGGCCTCCCGATTGCCTGGCTGGTCACTCCACAGATCAGCCCTGATCACCGGCCAGGCCTAGGGACTCGACCCGTGCATGAATTTCATGCACTGGGCTTCTAGTATGATATAAGATTGTGGATGAGTTTCCTTATTTTGCATTTGACTGTCCAGTTTCCCCAACACTATTTATTAAGGAGACTCTTCTTTCCACATTGCATATTCCTTGCTCCACTGTGGTAAATTAATTGATGATATGTATGTGGTTTTATTTCTGAGATTTCTATTCTGTTTCATTGACCAATGTGTCTGTTTTTATTCTAATACCATACTATTTTAATAACTATAGCTTTGTAGCATAGTTTGAAATCAGGGAGAGTGATGCCTCTTGCTTTGTTCTTTCTCAAAATTACTTTGGCTTTCCAGGATCTTCTGTGGTTACATACAAATTTAAGGATTATTTGTTC
The DNA here is from genome assembly GCF_000412655.1 of Myotis brandtii. Classification (NCBI taxonomy): domain Eukaryota; kingdom Metazoa; phylum Chordata; class Mammalia; order Chiroptera; family Vespertilionidae; genus Myotis; species Myotis brandtii. The sequence continues at coordinate 161,749 of NW_005365553.1, read as the reverse complement.
TATTTCTGTGAAAAATGCCATTTGAATTCTAATAGAGATTGCATTGAACCTGTAGATTACTTTGGGTAGTATGTACATCCTAACATGGGATATAGTTCTATTTATTTGTGTCTTCATCATTGTTTTTAAAAATATTTTGTGTTTTTTAAATATACTGGTCTTTCACCTCCTTGGTTAAATTTATTCTTAAGTATTTTATTTTTGATGCAATTGTAAATGCAATTGTTTTCTTAATTTCTCTTTCTGACAGTTTATTAGTCTATAGAAATGAAATATATTTTTGTGTATTGATTTTGTCTCCTGCATTTTACAGACTTTATTTATTAGTTTTAATATTTTTATAGATTCTTTAGGGTTTTCTATATGTAATATCATGTCATTTACTATTAGTGACAGTTTTGTTTTTTCAATTTGGATGCCTTTTATTTCTTTTTCTGCCTAATTGCTCAGGCTGGGACTATAAAAATGAAATATATATTTTTGTGTATTGATTTTGTCTCCTGCATTTTACAGACTTTATTTATTAGTTTTAATATTTTTATAGATTCTTTAGGGTTTTCTATATGTAATATCATGTCATTTACTATTAGTGACAGTTTTGTTTTGTTTTTTAAATTTGGATGCCTTTTATTTCTTTTTCTGCCAAATTGCTCAGGCTGAGACTTCTAATACTATCTTGAATAAAAGTGGTAAGAGTAGGGATTCCTGTCTTTTTCCTACCTTCAAGGAAAAACTTTCAGCTTTTCACCATTGAGTGTGATATTAGTGTGGGTTTGCCATATATGGCCTTTACTATGTTGAGGTACATTCTCTCTGTATCCACTTTGTTGAGAGTTTTCATATATATGGGTATTGAATTTTGTCAGTTGCTTTTCTGTATCTATTGAAATAATCATATGATTTTTATAATTTGGATGCCTTTTATTTCTTTTTCTGCCTAATTGCTCAGGCTGGGACTTCTAATACTATCTTGAATAAAAGTGGTAAGAGTAGGCATTCCTGTCTTTTTCCTACCTGCAAGGAAAAACTTTCAGCTTTTCACTACTGAGTTTGATATTAGCTGTGGGTTTGCCATATATGGCCTTTACTATGTTGAGGTAAATTCTCTCTGTATCCACTAGTACACTGACCACCAAGGGGCAGCTCCTGTATTGAGCGTCTGTCCCCTGGTGGTCAGTGCACATCATAGCAACCGGTCATTCTACTGTTCGGTCAATTTGCATATTAGGGTTTTATTATATAGGACTAGAGGCCCGGTACACAAAAATTTGTGCACTCAGGGGGGTCCCTCAGCTCAACTTATGCCATCTTGCAGTCTGGGACTCCTCGAGGGATGTCCACCAAGGGGTCCTTAGAGCTGCCTCGGAGGCAGGAGAGGCTCCCTCCAACACCGCTGTGCTTGCCAGCCATGAGTCTGGCTTCTGGCTGAGCCATGCTCCCCCTGTGGGAGTACACTGACCACCATGGTCACACCCCCTTCAGGGTGGGGGTCCCCACTGGGGTGCCTGGCCAGCCTGGATGAGGGGATGATGGCTGTTTGCATCTGGTCACACCCCCTTCAGGGTGGGGGTCCCCACTGGGGTGCCTGGCCAGCCTGGATGAGGGGATGATGGCTGTTTGCATCTGGTCACACCCCCTTCAGGGTGGGGGTCCCCACTGGGGTGCCTGGCCAGCCTGGATGAGGGGATGATGGCTGTTTGCATCTGGTCACACCCCCTTCAGGGTGGGGGTCCCCACTGGGGTGCCTGGCCAGCCTGGATGAGGGGATGATGGCTGTTTGCATCTGGTCACACCCCCTTCAGGGTGGGGGTCCCCACTGGGGTGCCTGGCCAGCCTGGATGAGGGGATGATGGCTGTTTGCATCTGGTCACACCCCCTTCAGGGTGGGGGTCCCCACTGGGGTGCCTGGCCAGCCTGGATGAGGGGATGATGGCTGTTTGCATCTGGTCACACCCCCTTCAGGGTGGGGGTCCCCACTGGGGTGCCTGGCCAGCCTGGATGAGGGGATGATGGCTGTTTGCATCTGGTCACACCCCCTTCAGGGTGGGGGTCCCCACTGGGGTGCCTGGCCAGCCTGGATGAGGGGATGATGGCTGTTTGCATCTGGTCACACCCCCTTCAGGGTGGGGGTCCCCACTGGGGTGCCTGGCCAGCCTGGATGAGGGGATGATGGCTGTTTGCATCTGGTCACACCCCCTTCAGGGTGGGGGTCCCCACTGGGGTGCCTGGCCAGCCTGGATGAGGGGATGATGGCTGTTTGCATCTGGTCACACCCCCTTCAGGGTGGGGGTCCCCACTGGGGTGCCTGGCCAGCCTGGATGAGGGGATGATGGCTGTTTGCATCTGGTCACACCCCCTTCAGGGTGGGGGTCCCCACTGGGGTGCCTGGCCAGCCTGGATGAGGGGATGATGGCTGTTTGCATCTGGTCACACCCCCTTCAGGGTGGGGGTCCCCACTGGGGTGCCTGGCCAGCCTGGATGAGGGGATGATGGCTGTTTGCATCTGGTCACACCCCCTTCAGGGTGGGGGTCCCCACTGGGGTGCCTGGCCAGCCTGGATGAGGGGATGATGGCTGTTTGCATCTGGTCACACCCCCTTCAGGGTGGGGGTCCCCACTGGGGTGCCTGGCCAGCCTGGATGAGGGGATGATGGCTGTTTGCATCTGGTCACACCCCCTTCAGGGTGGGGGTCCCCACTGGGGTGCCTGGCCAGCCTGGATGAGGGGATGATGGCTGTTTGCAGCTGGTCACACCCCCTTCAGGGTGGGGGTCCCCACTGGGGTGCCTGGCCAGCCTGGATGAGGGGATGATGGCTGTTTGCAGCTGGTCACACCCCCTTCAGGGTGGGGGTCCCCACTGGGGTGCCTGGCCAGCCTGGATGAGGGGATGATGGCTGTTTGCAGCTGGTCACACCCCCTTCAGGGTGGGGGTCCCCACTGGGGTGCCTGGCCAGCCTGGATGAGGGGATGATGGCTGTTTGCAGCTGGTCACACCCCCTTCAGGGTGGGGGTCCCCACTGGGGTGCCTGGCCAGCCTGGATGAGGGGATGATGGCTGTTTGCAGCTGGTCACACCCCCTTCAGGGTGGGGGTCCCCACTGGGGTGCCTGGCCAGCCTGGATGAGGGGATGATGGCTGTTTGCAGCTGGTCACACACCCTTCAGGGTGGGGGTCCCCACTGGGGTGCCTGGCCAGCCTGGATGAGGGGATGATGGCTGTTTGCAGCTGGTCACACCCCCTTCAGGGTGGGGGTCCCCACTGGGGTGCCTGGCCAGTCTGGGTGAGGGGCTGAGGGCTGTTTTCAGCTGGTCACACACTCTTCAGGGTGTGGGTCCCCACTGGGGTGCCTGGCCAGTCTGGGTGAGGGGCTGAGGGCTGTTTTCAGCTGGTCACACACTCTTCAGGGTGTGGGTCCCCACTGGGGTGCCTGGCCAGTCTGGGTGAGGGGCTGAGGGCTGTTTTCAGCTGGTCACACACTCTTCAGGGTGTGGGTCCCCACTGGGGTGCCTGGCCAGTCTGGGTGAGGGGCTGAGGGCTGTTTTCCGGCTGGCGAGTGACTAAAGCTTCCAACCGCTCCTTGTTTTCTTCTCTTTTTTTTTTTATTCTGGGCCAGCTTTAGCTCTGAGGCCTCGCTGCTGAAAACATAGATACAATGTTGCGGTCCGAGCCCGGCTGAATGGAAGCCCTTTTCTGGGGTTTTGTTTAGCTTCTTATTTGCAACATAGTATATAGTTGCTTAGAGTTGCAACTGAGAGGCTGGCAAGTGAGGCGGGGAACGTTGGAGTCTGCAGCAAGCAAGCCTCCCTGCTCGCTTCAGTGCCTGGCTGCCGGCCGCCATCTTGGCTGGGTTAATTTGCATATATTTGCTCTGATTGGCTGGTGGCGTGGCTTAAGGTGTAGCGAAGGTATGGTCAATTTGCATGTTTGTCTTTTATTAGTGTAGATTATGTTAATATAGTATATCATTTTGACTAATTTGCAGATGTTGAACCATCCTTGCATGCCTGGAAGAAATTCCACTGGATCATGGTGTATGAATCTTTTAATGTATCATTGCATTTGGTTTGCTAACATTTTGTTGAGGCTTTTTGCATGTTTTCCTATTTTATTCTTGAGAAAGAGAGAGAGAGAAAGAGAGAGAGATGTCTCCTTGTCTGGTTTTGGTATCAGCGTAATGATTGCCTCATAAAATGAGTTTTGTAAAAAAAATTAGAAGGATTATAATTAATTTTTCTTTTGAATGTTTGGTAAACTTCACCAGTTAAACTGACTAGTCCTGAACTTTTGTTTGTTGGGAGTTTAATTTGCATATACTCACTGATTAGCCAATGAAAAGGGTAGCGGTCGTACACCAATTACCATGTTTCTCTTTTATTAGTGTAGATAGTATATCATTTTGACTAATTTGCAGATGTTGAACCATCCTTGCATGCCTGGAAGAAATTCCACTGGATCATGGTGTATGAATCTTTTAATGTATCATTGCATTTGGTTTGCTAACATTTTGTTGAGGCTTTTTGCATGTTTTCCTATTCTATTCTTGAGAGAGAGAGAGAGAGAGAGAGCTGTCTCCTTGTCTGGTTTTGGTATCAGTGTAATGATTGCCTCATAAAATGAGTTTTGTAAAAAAAATGAGAAGGATTATAATTAATTCTTCTTTTGAATGTTTGGTAAACTTCACCAGTGAAACTGACTTGTCCTGAACTTTTGTTTGTTGGGAGTTTTTATTTGTTTTTTAAAATATATTTTTATTGATTTCAGAGAGGAAAGAAGGTGAGAGAGATAGAAACATCAATGATGAGAGAGAATCATGGATTGTCTGCCTCCTGCACACCTGCTACTGGAGAGGCATGTGCCCTGACCAGGCATGTGCCCTGACCAGGACTCTAACTGTTAGATCAACTACTGAGCAACACCAGCCAGGCTGTGGAAGGTTTATGATAACTAATTCAATCTCCTTACTAGTAATCCCTTATTTAGATTTCCTATTCAAGGTTCAGTCTTGGAGGTTGTATGTTTCTAGAAATTTACCCATTTCTCCTAGTTTATCTAATCTTTTGGCATATAATTATTCATAGATACTCTTTTTGGGCATTTATTGTTATGAACATCTTAGAACTGCTTTTGCTGCATTCCAGAAATTTTGGTGTTGTGTTTACATTTTCATTTGTAGCAAGGTTTTTAATTGTTTTCTTTTGACTTCCTCTTTGACCTATTGGTTTTTCAGTATCATATTTTTTAATCTCCACATATTTTCAATTTTTAGCTTTCTTTTTGTAATTTCTAGTTTTATACCATTGTTATTGTAAAAGGTGTTGATATGATTTCAGTTCTCTTATTTATTAAGACTTGTTTCTTGTGTAATATATGATCTATCCTGTGTAATACATGTACACTTGAGAAGAATTTTTATTCTATTGCTTTTGAATGGAATGTTCTATATATATCTGATAAGTTCTTATTGTCTAATATATCATTTAAAGCCTATGTTTTTGTTTTTTTGTTTTTACTGATTTTCTGTCCAGATATCTATTCATTGATGTCAGTGGGGTGTTTAGGAGGTGGAGAACAGCCTAAGTGTGGGCAAAGTCCCACTATTTTTACTGTATTTGTCTATTTTTCACTTTAGGTGTGTTAATATTTGCCTTATATTTTTAGGTGCTCCTATGTTGGGTACATAAATATTTACAAATGTTAGATCCTCTTTTTGGCTTGACTCCTTATCATTATGTAACACCATTCTTTGTCTCTTATTACAATATTTGTTTAAAGTCTGTTTTGACTGATATTAGTATAGTTATTCCAATTTTCTTTTGATTTCCATTTGTATGAAATAGAAGAAAACTAGGACAGTTGGTTCCACAGACACTGAAGAAAGAAGAAAGTGAGTTAGTTGAGGAGAAAGTGATCAGCATGCTAAAGGCTATTCAGATGTAAAAAAAATAATGGAAGAGCAAAGATAGAAAAGTGTACCTTAGAATCAGTGACACCTTAGTAGGAGAGATTTCAGTTGAATGGTGATGGTTCATATTGTACTATATTTTGTTTCTGCAGGGGTGCAGGGAAATTAGTGAATAAAAAGGGCATCTTTTTATGCATATCATTGTAAAAACAAGGAAAGAATTGAAGGAAACGGTGGGGGCTTGAGAAAAAAGATATGTATACACTTTTTATAAGTTGAGAAAATTAAGTGTGTGCAAATGCTGAAGATCATTTAGGATGTGGAGAGACAGTTTAGGTGTGGACATAGCAGAAGAAAAGTAAAAGAGGATAGGATGAGGGCAGAGTTTGGTGGCTTTGCAAATATGGACACAGAATGTTATGAGTCCCCACACCACCCTTATTCTAGCTTGTTTTCTCTCTGAAGTGGAGACAGTGCCATTTTTAGAACTAAAGAAAAGGATGGAGAGTTGAAGAAAATAAAAGATTTGAAACAGTCATTTTGAAGAACGAGAGAAGCCCCTGACTAGGAGAAGTAGAATAGTGTTGATGTCAAACCTTAAATTTATGTTGGCAGCTGTGTTTAACTGCCCAGGTGCAAGCTCTGAGAAGGTAGATAATTGGATTCATCCAGTTCTAGGGTTCTGCCAAGCAGGTGTGTCAAAAGGACAGAAGCACAACGGAAATTATAAATTTTGCAGATTGTGGTTGAAATGATTAAGCATGGAATCTAAAATGTCTGGGGAAAAGGTGACATGATAATTTTTATTTTTATAATTTTTAAGTTCCCAAATTTTCTGTAGATGAAATGTATTTCTTTTAAATGCAGCAAATCAATTAATTGACTTTCAGTTGTTGGAAAGTTTTAAGAAGCTCAAGACAATAGGCAACATATATCAAACATTATTTTTCAACAGCTCATAGCACCATCGATTCCCAAATATCCCAGTAATTTTAATACAATGTCTCTTACTTTTATTTAATAGGCATATGCACTCCAAGAAGGTGAAAATAAAGCATCTCTCAACATAGTTAGGATGCAGGAACAGAGGGAGTAGATGACAACCCAGTGGGCACAAGATTGTACTTTTCAGCAGCAAAGATTTGATCCTTTCCTTGTATCAGCTTGAAAATATTGTCTTTCCAGTTCCGATCATGTACTTGCAGCTTGTCCTGCCCATTATTTTCACGTGCAGCTCACCATCTGTCTTCAGACTCACCCGGAGGTAGCATCAGTGGTCTGTGTAGCTCATCTTTCACTCTGTAGCCCCTATTCAAAACATTCATCAGACAGAAAATACAGCTTCTTTCCCACTGGGTTGTCATCTCCTTCTCTCATGGCTGCTGTCTCTGTTCCTGCAATCTAACTAAATTGAGACATTTTATTTTCACCTTCTTGGAATGCGTATGCCCGTTAGTGGTTGCTACACTATAAGCTCAAGGAGTGATTTCTCCAAAGGCATTGGAAATTCAGTCATGTGACAGCCATCTTGTTTTTTATTTCTCACTCTTATTACTCAGAAGTATTCATTACTATCATCATTTCATTAGAATTAGAGCTCCAGGGCCTCTCAATTTCCAGAATCCTAGCTTTTTTCTCTGTCAGTTGTTACGTAATAGTCTTGTTTGACTCTTTTCATGATTTTAAGTTTTCTTTGCTGACTTTTTTTTTTTTTAATCCTCACCTGAGGATATTTTTTTCAATTGCTTTTCAGGGAGAGTGGGAGGGAGGGAGCGGGCAGAGAGAGAGAGAGAAACATCCATGTGAGAAAGACATCCCCTGGTTGCCTGCCATATGCCCTGACCAGGGGCTGGGAGCAAACTTGAAACCCAGGTACCTGCCCTTGATTGGGAATCAAATCTCCCACCCTTTAGTGCAGGGCCAACATTCTAACCACTGAAAGCAACACTGACTAGTGCTACTCACTTTTTAAAAAAATATATTTTTATTGATTTCAGGGAGGAAAGGAGAGGGAGAGAGAAAGAGAGTGGGAAACATCAGTGATGAGAAAGAATCATTGATTCCTGCTTCCTGCATGCCCCTTACTGGGGATAGAGCCCACAACCTGGGCATGTGCCCTCGACCAGAATTGAACCTGGGACCCTTCAGTCTGCAGGCTGACGCTCTATCCACTGAACCAAACCAGCTAGGGCATGACTTCTTTTTATTAATTAATATTTAAACAGTTTATTTAAAAAATTATAGCTTATGTCAGTCATACTAAGAACTAAGAAAATATTTTAAATCCATAGTTTAACAAGTTTTTAAAGTTGTATATTTATGTATGTACATATGTTCATTTAAAAACACATCAGCCCTGCCTGGTGCGGCTCAGGTGGTAGGAAGTAGGAGCGTCCTGCTGCACACTGAGAGTTCACGGGTTTGATTCCCAGTCAGGGCACATGCATAGGTTGCAGGTTGGATCATTGGCCCCAGTTGGGGTGTATGTGGGAGACAACCAATAGATGATGTTTCTCTATTTTTCACTCACTCTCTTTCCCTCTCCACCCCTCTTCTGTTTTCTTTTTCTAAAAATATTAATGACAAATGTCCTAGGGTGAGCATTAAAAAACCCATACAAACATAACAATTACCTGTATTTCTACTAGCTGAGCTACTTTAGTGTTTTGATCAATATTCTTCCAGAAATACCATGCAGACATTGGCAAATGTATGAGATCAAGATACACTCTTATTTCCTACTTTAATCATTTACTTAGAAATGGTGAAAATCTTTTTGTATTTATATTTTTTTTAAAATTGAATGTTGGATCATCTTCATTAAAGATATTTTGTTTTCTAGGAATCATGCAAGGCAGTCTGCCCAGGAACCTTTTTTAAAGTTTTTCTAAATCAGTTAAAGTTATCTGTCTGGATTTATAAGAAAATACCTGTTGGAAGAGAAGTCAAAGGTATGTAATGAGAATCCCCAATAACATTTTAGACAAATTCCTGTGAAGATTTAAAGTTGATTCCCTGGAATTAAATGTGTAGAAAAAAGTGGAACAGTTTGAAATGTAAATTATTCATGTAGATGGGAAGAGGCATAATAAGAGAAATTTAAATGCACTTTTTAAATGTTTTTTTTTGTCATGCTAATACTTAAAATGATCATGAATATAGTTCTCTCTTCTGTTTGTCAGAAGTGTTTTGTGACAGGACATAATTTTCAGGATCACATACTATTTTATGCATATGACATATTGTTGGAGGTTTGTATTTTCTAATCAAGTTTGCTGCAATGGACATTATGATGAACAGCCTCACAGTTTATAATTTGCATGGACCTCAGATAATTTCATTAGGATGAATTCCTAAAAATAGAATTCAAGGACAAAGGCATGCACATTATAAGAATTTTGTCCTACTTGCCAATTGACCTCAGGGAAACTTACTTCATATTTTATTATCATATGCAGTATATAATTTAAATGAAAAATTAATGGACAGTATATTTCTTTTGGCTAAGCGTGATGATAATCGCTATTAGAGAAACCTAAGGGCAAAGTAAATACTATGCAGAATGTATTTAATACATTTCCACATCCTTCTTCATCTGAAAATATTATTGATTCTCTTTTTAAAAAATGAAGGTTATGTGAGATCTTGTGTTGTGGTTGATGATGATATTATTCATAGCATAAGGAAATCCATGTGTACTTATAATGGGAAAGGATTCCATTCTTCATAGATTGGAATCTATGAAGCTTTTCTGTTTTCTTAAGCAATTTTTTTTCTTTCAGAAAGAGCTCATATATATGTATGTGTATATACATAATTGTGTATATGCATGTACATGTATATATGCATATGTGTATATGCATATGTATGTGTGTGTATGCATGTGTGTATATACGGTCACACACCTTTTGTTAGGCATATATAAATAGATTTAGGTATAAGAAAATTTCATAAGAAACTATGTTCCATTTTTTAAGAGGCAACAGTTATTTTTGTTCAACAGATCAGTATGTCGGCACAGGGACTTAGAAAACAGGGAAAACAGTCTTGGAGGTTGCATGGCACAAGCACCATTTAGATTGTTATTACTATGTGCTGACGTAAGAATAAAAATGCCTACCAGGAAGTATCTAAACACTATATTTCCTACTATACCCACATACAAATCATACTCTCCTATAGATGAAATAATGGGTCTTTTATTCAAATTTGTAACCTGTGAGCATGCAAATTAAATCAACATTCTGTTTTAAGGGCTCCTAAAGAAAGGTATTCTGTACTTTCTCTCGGGAGTTTATTAAAAAGTTTCTCCCTATAATTATTTTAAAGTCACTATCCCTTGGGATCTCTTCTTCCATGTTTCAAATAATGCATTCTCTACTCTTAAGGTTAGCCTTCATTTAAGTTATTCCTTTACAAAATATGTCTTTTTAAAATATATTTTTATTGATTTCAGAGAGGAAGAGAGAGAGAAAGAGAGAGAGAGAGAGAAACATCAATGATGAGAGAGAATTATTGACTGGCTGCCTCCTGCATACCCCCCACCCCCTGCCCCTTACTGGGGATTGAGCCCACAACCTAGGCATATGCCCTTAAGGCGGAATTGAATAGTGACCTCCTGGTTCATAGGTCGACACTCAACCACTGAGCCATGCTAGTCAGGCTACAAAATATCTCTTAAGATGAACAAATATGGTTAGAATTTTTTTCTCTCTCCAAAGAAAAATATGAATTAAAATATTATATTGTTTCTTTATAACCAAAGTTTTTAAAACTTAAATTTATTGGGGGTAACATTGGTTAATGACATTATATAAGTTTCAGGTGTACAATTCTATAATATATCACTTGTATGTTGTGATATGTGCATACCATCCAAAGTCAGGTCTCCTTCTGTCACCATGATTTTGATCCCTTTCCCCTCATTTCCGCCATAACCCCTTCCCCTCTGATAACCACCATACTGTTGTCTGTGTCTATGAGTTTGTTCATTTGTTGCTTTCTATTTTATGTTTCACATATAAGTGAAAGCATATGGTTCTTTTCTAACTGACTCATTCACTTAGCATGATATTGTCAAGATCCATTCATGTTATTGCAAATGGCAGTATTTTATCCTTTTTATGGCTGAGTAGTATTCCATTGTATATGTGTACCATTTCTTCTTCATTCAATCATCCACCGAAAGACACTTAGGTTGTTTTCATGTCTTGGCTACTGTAAATATTGCTAAAGTGCACATAGGTATACAGATATCTATATGAATAAATGTTTTCAAATTTTTCAGGTAGATACCCAGAAGAGGGATTGCTGGGTCATATGGTACCTCCATTCTTAACTTTTTGAGGAATCTCTATACTATTTTCTATAGTGACTGCACCAGTTAACATTCCCACCAACAGTGAACAACAGTTCCTTTTACTTTACATCCTCTCCTACAATTGTTAATTTTTGCCTTATTGATAATAGCATTCTAATAGGTGGGAGGTGGTATTCCATTATGGTTTTGACTTACATTTTCTTTACAGCTAGTGAAGTTGAACATTTTTTTTCATATATATGTTGGCCATTTGTATTTCTTCTTGGGAAAAGTGTTCAAGTCCTTTGCCCATTTTTAAAAAAATTGAATTCTTTGTTTGGCGTTGATTGTTTAAGCTTTTTATTTTGGATATTAGTTCCTCCTTTGAGGTATCATTTGCAAATATCTTATCCATTTGCTTGCCTTTTTGTTTTGTTGATAATTTCTTTTGCTGTGTAAAAGCTTTTTAGTTTGATGTAGTCCATTCATTTATTTTTGCTTTTACATCCCTTGCCTTTGTGATCAAGACAACCAAAGTTTTTAAATACCTTTTCTAAATTAAGTTTCACTTATTAATCCTCATTTTCAATTTCCTTCACAAATCTAAGTAGTTGTTTAAGTTTGAATAATTTACTCAAATATTTTAATTGTAATTTAAAACTAATGGATATGAAATATGCTTGCCTTGGTGAATGTAAAATAGTAATATATATTAATATTTTATATCTAGAACAGAAGTATTAATTTATAGTAAAATATTTCCATGTTGTATTAAAGCAATATAGGAGGAGCACATGAGTCAAACTGTGCACAAGAGAAATATATCAGATGTTTAGTTAAAATTAAAATGCATTTACTTTAATATTTATATTCTTATATTTCTGTTCTATATTAAGAAGGTTCAATAAAATATACTTTGCCAGTAACATACTATTGTGATGAATCATTTGGAGCCTATAAGGACAGTTTTAATTTAGTCTCCTTATGGAGATTTGAAAATAGTTTTAGGTACTATTAATATCTCTGCATTAGCAAACTGTTTACCTCCAAATGATTCTTCTAGGCATAAAAACTCAACAATGATGAGATAGCTTTGAAACATTATATTCAGAACTTTCCTAGTGTTACTTTCCCAAAAGCTACTGAATTATTTATCAATAAAGAAAGATTAGATATTAGCATTGTTTAGGAAAGATCATTTTGTTATTATAGGCTCACAATGGAAAGAGAAAAAAATGACACCCCACTTGGTGACTTAAAGACTGCTTATTATTACCATATTCCTTCTACCACTTATTTATATTTTGTTTTATAATTTATTAGAAGAGGAAATTTTTAAAAAAATGAAAAAGAATCTTGATAATAAATGTTTTCCCTTTACATCAGGATATAAGAATCAATGTAATTAAAACTTTCTATAAAATAGAGATTAGGATTTAATTTTTGTGGTCATTTTTTTTCTTGCTTCCTCATTTTCTCTTTACCATAGATGACTGAGAACTAGTTATATAATATATACCTCCCTTAAGGTACTCCTATAAATTTGTCACATAATCTCTAAATTATCACATTCCATGCACTATTTGCACTCTGTATTCCTTTATAATGACTTTGGATATCATCTGTTTCTCTTGTTTTTATTCTTTCTGACTGAAACTTAACCTTAGTGTATAATATGCACAGTATCTTTCCATAGGCAAAACTAGTGTGTCTAGTGAATGTGCCTTTTGAAAAATGTCAAAATTTTGATGGGATGGAAAATGTTTAATATTTTTTTCTATGCTGTTAAAATGTGAACAACTGACAGCACAGGGAAATGTTTAACAATATTTCTGGAAGGCATTTGTAATTCTTGTCTATGAAAACTCTTTATATATTTTTCTATAACCTGTTTTTTGCCCCATAAAATTTTAACCCTCCAGTAGCAGCCCTTGGATAATAGTTCTGAATCTGAGATACTAAAAAAATGCAACTATGTAATACTCATTTTGCAATGTCATACTTATAGCAAACCTATGTACTAGTGGGATGATATAATGCAAAAATTATTATCCAATGCCATTTTCTGTATGGTAGTGAATACATAGTCATACTGCAGGTATATAAATGTTACATAAAAAAAAAAGATTCTCTGCTTAGCATGGCTTAGTGATTAGAGCATTGGCCTACACACCCGAGGGTCACAGGTTTGATTCCCTGTTAAGGGCATGTAGCTGGGTTGCAGGTTCAGTCCCTGCCTCCTGTTGGGGTGTATGTGGGAGGCAACCAATTAGTGTTTCTCTCTTTCTCTGTCTCTCTCCCCACACTCATATGCCACACTCTGTCTCTCTCCCTATTCTCAAAGTCAATGTATAAAATTATCCTCACTTCAAAATGTCCTCATTCCTTAGGTGAGGATTAATGAAAAAAAGAAAAAGGTAAATATTAAACAAGTTTCTAGGTGAAAATTGGTTTATGTCTACAATTTACTTTTTACTTATTTTAATTGAGATATAATTGACATTAGTTTCAGGTATATGATGTAATTATTTGCATATATATATAGTCTAGTTGATATCTATTACCCCACATATTTACAAATCTCTTCTTTTATGACTGAGGAATATTCTGTTGTATATATATACCACATTTTCTTTATTCATTCATCAATAAACATTTAGATTGCTTTCATATCTTGGCTATCTATCTATACCAATAAAAGGGTAATATGCTAATTAGACCGGACATCTTCTGGATGTTCTTCCAGACAAAGCCTCAGTGGCTGCTGCTGTGAGGGCCAGGCTGAGGCTCAGGCAGCCATGAATGGCGGCTGCTGCTGCGAGGGCCAGGCCGAGGCTCAGGCAGCTGCAGCCGCCAGCAGTGGCAGCAGCAGCTTCATGATGGGGGCGCCACCTTCCCCTGATCGGCCCTGCTGCCTCCCACAGAGGGAGGCCAGAGACAGCAGAAGCGAGGGGGTGATGGGGGCAGGGCCTTCCGATGATCAGCCAGTTGCCTCCCGCAGAGGACATTAGTAGGCCATCAGTAGGACATCCCCTGAGAGCTCCAAGACTGTGAGAGGTGACTGGCCGGGCTGAGGGAACCCCCAGTGCATGAATTTTTATGCACTGGGCCTCTAGTCTATACTCATAAATGGGTAATATGCTAATTAGACCGGGAGACCTTCCGGGAGACCTTACAAACATCATTCCAGAAAAAGCCATGGTGGTGGGGCCGAGGCAGAGGCAGTTAGGGGCTATCAGGCCAGGAGGGGAGGTCAGTTGGGGGAGAGCAGGTTGGCTGAGGGGACAGTTGGGGG
>NW_005365553.1:129101-147202 GCF_000412655.1 Myotis brandtii | reverse complement strand
TTTGGGCAAGCAGGCCATCAGGCAGAGTGGTTAGGGGTGACGAGGCAGGCAGGCAGGTGAGCGATTAGGAGCCAACAGTCCCAGATTGCGAGAAGGATGTCCAACTGCTGGTTTAAACTGTCAGTCGGACATCCCCTGAGGGGTCCCAGATTGGAGAGGGTGCAGGCCAGGCTGAGGGACCACCACCGCCCTCCCCGGGCATGAATTTCGTGCACCGGGCCACTAGTATGTATATATATAAAAGCCTAATATTCAAAGTGTCCCCTCAGGAGTTCTATTGACCAGGAATTCAATGGCTCACTATGACATGCACTGACCACCAGGGGGTGGCGCGAAATGAAGGAAGGCCCAGGTCGGCAGCTGGCAGCTGCTAGGGGCCCTACCTGTTCATGAATTTCATGCACTAAGCCTCTAGTTGTAAATAATAGTGCAAGGGACATGGGATGCCTATATCTTTGTAAGTTAGCATTTTTGTTTTCTTAGGATAAATACCCAAAAGTGACATTGCTAGACAATGTTTTATTCTTATTTATTTATTTTTTTAGGATTTCTCATACAGTTTTGCATCTTTTAACAAAACATAAATACAAAGTATTTGAAAACACACTCTTAAAAGATAAATCAATTATCAAAACTAGACTCAGATATGACAAATATGTTAAAATTATACAACAGAAAATTTAAAATGACTATGGTTAATATGTTAAAGGCTCTAA
This sequence comes from Myotis brandtii, assembly GCF_000412655.1. NCBI lineage: Eukaryota > Metazoa > Chordata > Mammalia > Chiroptera > Vespertilionidae > Myotis > Myotis brandtii. The sequence continues at coordinate 146,486 of NW_005365553.1, read as the reverse complement.
CAGAAAAGGTGAACAATAGCAGATCATATAGATAATTCTATCAGAGAGAAGAAAATGATAAAAATTGATTGGAAAATATAGTAACAGAGTTAAAAAATGCCTTTGACGGCTCATCATTTGATTCAACAGAGGAAAGAGTCAGTGAATTTAAAATGTCTACTGAAATTATGCAAACTGAAACAGAGACAGAAAAGAGGGAGTGAGTAGATCCAAGGCCACTTGGACAATATTTAATGGTCTTTCTTATATGAAATTGGAAATCACTGGAAGAGAGAGAAAATGGGGAGAAGAAATGTTTGAAGGAACAATGGAAATTTTTCAAAAATTACAACAGAACCAAATTAAGAATTCAATAACTCACAGGAAACCAAAACAGAACAAAGCAAACAGCTCCAACAAAAATAATTTAAAAAAAAAACCCATCTAGGCATACTATGTTCAAAATAATGGAAAACTAGATAAAAAGAAAATCTTGAAGTCACTCATACAATAAAAGATATATTACATAGAAGGAGTAAAAGATTACCACAAAATTCTCTTTAGCAAACACACTATACCAAATAAGATATAGAGATGGCAAATAAGCTTATGAAGAGATGCACAACATAATTATTCATTAGGGAAATGTAAATTAAACCACATCTATTAGAATGGCTTAAAAAGAGAGAGAGACAATACCAAGTGCTGCAGAGAATGTGAAACAACTGGAATTCTCATACATTGCAGTTTAGCTGTTTCTTAAAAATTAAACATATACATGTACTTATTGTATTATTAGGAATTCTACTTCAAGGTATTTACACAAGTCAAAAGTTATGTTCACACAAACAATTATGCACATATGTATGAAAGCTTTATTTACCAATGCCAATAAATAGAAACAACCCAAATGCACTTTAGCAGGTAAATGGATGAATGAACTGTGTTATATCCATAAAATGGAATACTATTCAGCTATAAAAAAGGAACAGACTATTGTTTTACATAAAAACATGAATGACTCTTAAATGTTTGTTGCTAAATGAAATGACTCAGAAATAAAGGGGTATGTGTTGTATGATTCCATTTATATGACATTCTGAAAAAGTGAGTGTAGAATACAGAATAAATAAGTGGATGCAGGTGTTTGGAATGGGAGGGGGGTTAATTATAAAGGGTTAGCATGGGGCAAAGTTTGGAGTGATGGAACTGTTCTGTATGTTATTGTGACTATAGAAACCTGACTCTAACATTTGTCAAATTCCTCAGAACTGAACACTGAGTTTTACTATATTGTAGTAAATGCATAATAGGAAAAAAAATCAATAAGGATGTCTGGGGGAATATGGGCTGTGACAAATGAATCTACTCAAAAAGAAAACTGACCTAATTAACTTTGGAAAACAGTTGTTTTGAGTTGATTGTATAAGGCTGAAGAAAAAAAAAGAACAGTAATTATATAATTTTCCCCACACATATTTGTATGTGTATGTTTGTGAGTATGGTTTTTGCTGTATTTTGTTTGTTTTTTTGTTCTAAAATGATGGATCATGTGCTTATTTAGAGAACCAGTATAGAAGAGGTCTAAGACAGAAAGAGAGGGGTTGAATGCTAGTGTCATCCTAGAGGGAATAAAAGAAAAATAAGAAGCTTAGAGTTGGCCTTAAACTGAAGTGGAGGTACATATTCTAAAGCTGTGACAGATGAAAGTGTGAGGGAGGAAGGCAAAAGCTTCAAGAGGCAGAAATTAATTCACTCAATAAAATAGAAAAAAAAGAGTCTATGAGAATGAAAAGAGTGATGACCCGTCCAGTGTGGCATGGTCCTTATTGAGGTTAAAGGTATATCCATGGGGTAATGCTAATAAAGTCTTCCTTGGAATGTCTGGGACAGAGGATGAATTTCTTTTGGCTATGAAAGTATATCAAAAACAAAGAACTTTTATTGTTTAACAGAAACATAGATTTAGTCTAGTCAGTGGCTTTGCTTTTTTGACATTTAAAAAAATATATATCTTTACTGTTGAAAATATTACCAATGTTCCCTTTTTCTCCCATTGACCCTCTCCACCTTGCTCCTTTCCCCCTTCCCCTGGCCAAATGTTAATTTTGTATCCTGCTACATTGATGAGTTCATTTATTAAATCTAGTAGTTTTTTAGTGGAGTCTTTAGAATTTTCTATGTATAATACGTCATCTGCAATCAATGACAGTTTTACTTCCTCCTTTCCAATTTGGATGCCTTTTATTTTTTCTTCTTGTATGATCACTGTGGCTAAGCTTCTGGTACTATGTTGAACAAGAGTGTGAAAGTAGACATCCCTGTCTTGTTCCTGTTCTTAAGGAAAATGCTTTTAGTTTTGCCTATTGAGTATGATGATGGCTGTGGGTTTGTCATATATGGCCTTTATTAGGTTGAGGTATATTCCCTCTATTCCCACTTTGCTGAGAGTTTTTAATCATAAATGGGTTCTGGGCCCTTGCCAGTGTGCTAAACAGTTAGAGCTTTGGCCTGCAGACTGAAGGGTCTTGGGTTTGATTCCCAATTAAGGGCACGTACTGGGTTGCAGGTTCAATCCCTGGCCCAGTTAGGGTGCATGCAAGAGGCAACCAATCGATGTGTGTGTGTGTCTCTCTCTGAAAAGCAATGAAAAACAAAAAATTCTCAGGTAAGGATTAACAAAAAGCAAACAAACAAAAGCTCAGTGCTGGATTTTGTCAAATGCTTTTTCTGCATCTATTGATATGATCATCTGATTTTTATCTTTTATTTTGTTTATGTGATGTATCACATTTATTGATTTGCAAATATTGTACCAGCCTTGCATCCCTGAGATAAGAAATTGATGCATTTTTAGACACTAATAATGAACTCTCAGAAAAACAAAACAAAACAAAAACAATTCCATTTACCATTTCAACAACAACAAAAAGGTAACTTTGAATAAACTTAACCATGGAGGTTAAAAATCTGTATTCGGAAAAATAGATGACATTGAAAAAAAATGAAACTAGATCACCAGCTTTTTTGAAACTTTCAATGTGAGTGTTTAAATTGCCTTTAAAGTTCGAAAACAAACCAAAAAAAAGCAGCACTGGAAATGTTCGTGCCTGCCATACTTGGGGAAGATTAAATAAAACAGGACATCAGATAAGTTTCAGTACCAATGAAGCCACATTATTTTTTTTCTGAAGTAAATAAATATTTTAACCCTGAATATTCAGTGGTTTCAGATGGCGGGCTTCTTAAAGAGGATCCAAGGGTTGCATTTAGTTCAAGAAAAAGAAGTTAGTCTGCAAATGCTGGCCATTTGAATTCACCCAAGGCCTTCAGAAACTACCAATTTCAAAGTGGAAAAAGATAGTGAAGCTAAATGCATGTAAATTAGATATCAAAATGACCAATTCCAGATTTGGAAAGAGATCACATCCTCTTAAAACAATAACAGCAACAAAAAGCTTATGGTAGATGTTGGCCACCCAATGCAGTACAAAACATGAATCTCAGTACAATTTCTCCTCTTCCCTTTATTAGCTAGTTAATGACCAATTAATATGCTTATCATGGGAGAACTTACTAAACCAATTTCAGTGGCATTCTCTGTGGACTCAAGGGTTAAATTGTGTGGAACTATAGTAGGGGTGAGTTCTACAGTACAATTTACTCAAGCTTATGTGAAACCACAGTATAACTCAAAGATCATTGTCTGCTCAATGTTAAGCCTATTTCACTTCAAAATATTTTATTAAATTCAATTAGCAAGCAGAGAGTTTTAGTATAGTCAACTTAGATCATATTTATATTTCATAAAACAATATAAAATGCAATTCTAATACATTACTTATCAATTATATATCGGTGTCAATTAATTATTCTTAAGAAATGCCGATTCATTTCTTTTCCTTTTTTTTTTAACAGATTTTATTTATTTATTTCTCAGAGAGATAGGGGAAAGGAGGAGAAAGAGAGAGAGAGAGAGAGAGAGAGAGAGAGAGAGAGAGAGAGAGAGACGTGAGAGAGAACCATTAATCGGTTACCTACCACACACACCCAGATGAAGAATTGAGCTGGTGATCTTTTGGTGCCTGGGATGATGCTCAAACACCTGAGGCACACCAGCCAGGGCAACTGAATAATGTGTTCTTGAATCTGAATCTAAGTAAAATTCGGTTAAATTATCTATTTTAAAAAACACTTGCCATCCTTGTGGTCAAAACCCAAAAATTAATATTGCTCAATCCACTTTCTAAGAATGTCTCATTTTTAAAGTGCTGCATTCTTGAATGCCCACGTTTAAATGAACATTCTTAAGAATTTAAAATAACTTGTACAGGGACAATTAGTGGTTTAAAGTTTTTAATATAACCTAATTTCAATACAATGTAACATTGATTTAAATGTCACAAAAGTGATATTTTTGCTTAAGCAATTGTAAAGGAAAATAGCTCAATTGTTAAGATACATGTGCTAACAGACAGATAAAGCAATCAATTGGCTCTGTTTCTCGTCTTAAATAAATATATAGTTCTAATCTATTTTATGACTAGCTTTCAGTACACACATGTGTTTCCTACATGCTAGGTGATTTGCTTTTCAATTTCCATGTAAGTCAAGTATACGCAGGCCGTTCCATCTTTCATCCATCCTTACCTTAGATTGTGACCTGTTTCCTAAAACTGGAATCGGTTTCTGAATTCCTGCCAGTTTGGAGTGAATTCCTATTTATCTCTTTAATCTGTCTGCAAACACATATACTGCAATATCTATAAGTTACTCGTGCCCAGCAAGTCTAGCCATACCCTAATGGATGTGGCTAGTCCTAGCAGCTCCTACTGACCTGGTACCCACGCTACCAACCCAGTCCTGAACTGGCAAGTGTATCTGTTCTAGTCAGCTTAAATATGGGGGAATTCTGTATGTATTAAAGTGACAGTAAATGCTAAAGATCTTAATGATTACAAAGAAGTAAACACACAGAGAACTAGGCTTTTGGTTATAGGACACTGTAGTTAGGATAAAGTCAAGAGTTTGAGGGAAGCACGGGAATTTACAAAGTATTATCTTGAGCGGGGTCTTTGGGAATTATTTCAGATAGCACTTTTAAAGGTACCAGCCTGAGCATGTTTGGCAGTAAAACTAAAACCAAAATTTACTCGAATGATTAGTTGTCAGATTTTTCTATCAAATAGAAAGAGGTGATAATTATTCCTAATGGAAAAAAAGATTAAAATGTCAAGGTTTTTACACCACTGTGATTATTTTATCATATTATTTGAGGGGCTATCTCCTAAAATTTTGCAGCAATTGTCAAACAGAGAAATACAGAAAATTTGCTGGCTCACATATATGTTGCTCCAGATATAAAATCTTGCATTACAGAGCAGTCTATTTCAAGTACTTTTTTTCAGAAAATAGCTGTCTAGGCTGTAAAAATCGATATGGAGATTTTGTTTCTATGAAACTGAAATTCAAAGGTGTCATAGATGTTAGATAAAACATGTACCACAAAGTCGGAGTCATTTGATCAAATACAACTGAGTTTAAGTTGAATCTGTAAGAAACCAGTGAGCTCATACCAATTTCTGATTTCATAGAATTTATATCAATACTATCAAGATGTAAACATATTTGGCAGAATCATGTGTAAATGGAAAGTTTAGAAGTTTTGCCCTGTCAGGTAGCTGTAAAAACCATTTGTGAAGTCTATGTTGATGCTTTTTAGCTCATTTTGAGAAAATAAACCTTAGGTTTTTTGTTTTGTTTTGTTTCATACTGTGCCTCCAATGCATGGAAGATCCAGAGCATAAAACACAATTTTATTGATTTCTTAATTAATTTGTTATTGTTATTTTCTTTATATAGTTCACTAAATGCCATAGATATGAAATTTTTCAGGGTGCAAGGGAGTATATCAGAATTTCATTACTTTTTGTATTGATTTTTTTATTTTTAGTACTTGGGAAAACTAATTTAATATGGACTGCATGTGATATGGCTCTGGTCATAGCCTATAAGGGAAAAGTAGGTATAAAAGCAATATTTGGAAAAAGAGAAGAGAAAATGTGGAAAATATATGCACCTCTGTAAGAAATAGTAAAAGCAAACCTATTAGGAATGCCAGATGTTTAAAAAATAGCGTAATATAGAGCTGAAAAAGTGGACTTGACAAAAATGTTGATCATAAGTACTTAGCATGTTAATGTAAAGTTAAAGTAAAGGAATAGACTGTTCCAGTGCCTCATCCCAGACTAGTTGGGCGTATCCCTGTCTAGCCTACAACAAAGGCCTTTTGACGCATCATGACTCCAGGGCAGCAAGCTGGTACTAGGACCTATGCTCACCGAGGATTTTTCCCTGATCAATTTAATCTCTGCACTTAATGGATTTCTTATAACTGTCCTGTCTCATGACATAAATAAGAGTTTATGCTATTTTGTAGTTTTCCACGACTCTTTATAACCTGCCTTATTTGCAAAGTACTCATCTTGAAGAATCAGAATGGAAAAAAGGAATTTTAAAAATTACTTTGAAGGTTATAATGTTGGGGCAGAGGCTGATGTAACATTTCTTAGTGTCCCCTTCTTTGTGGCTGAATAAATTTCATTGGCTTGCAGTCTGCAGATAGGAGAATAAAGTTCCAGATTATTACTGTCATTTTATTTTAAACATAATATTTCATGGGCTACTAAGAAATTGAGAAATTCCATTTTTCCATTTTTCATTTTCCTGCTGTGTCTAAGAGAGGTATACAATATTTCCAGTAAAGGAGGATTACCATAATAATCATAACCAGGTCATAGTGACCATCTTTGTAAGTTATTTACTGTTAACCAAAATATTATCTCCATGCTTGCATTTGTTGTTTCTGGAGGGTGGACATAGCATGAACCACAAAGCCCAGTCTCTTCTCTGTAGAATTTACACTCTAAATTCCTAAATAGTATATATACATCACAGGATCTTTTGGTAAAAGTACACATTTGTTTCTCTCTCATAATATTAATATGATCCTTTTAATATTTTCTTTTGTGTGCTTTATTTAATTGTCCTACTGTTGACTTCAGGAGCATTTATTGCCTTATTAATACTTTAATTCCCTGTCAGTTTGTCCAGTGTTTAAAGAATTGTTTGCACTTAACAAATATGTATTGTATTAAATTTAACTGAGTAGTAGTATTTTCTTCCAGGGTAAGATTTGGGGTATTTTAATAAGAAAAGACTTTCTATTAGTTTCTCTTCAGAGAAGAGGGATTTCATTGGTAAATGCCATGAGTATTTAAGGGAGATATCCCATTGGCGAAATCAGCTGAGAAAATACTATCTAAAATGAATTATTTTGTGCTCGCAAAGACTCCCTAAGTAAATAAGAAATCTGGTATGATTTTTTCTTCCTACAGATAACCACATGATGTGAACAAAGGGCCTCTCATAAACTATTCCAATAGAGCAAGAGCCTAATACTTTGAAATAGTCTTTGGGCAGAGCATTCTTGCAACACAGGCATCCTTTTCAGAATAATGAAGTATTGCTTCAAGTGTGTTAATAAGGTCAACTGGCACTTATAATATGTTAAGTCAAATCATTCTTATCAACATTCTTTGCTAACTCCAGAATTTAATTTTCATTCAATTTAAAAAATTTAATCACATCAGCTTTAAATTTTAACCCTTCCTCAAGGAAAGATGTTTTTAATAATGACTGTTCTAAATAAAATTGCTTAAATTTATCCTGAGAGATATGTTAGTGGTGATGCTAAGGCATTATATGTTTACACACACACACACACACACACACACACACACACACACACACACTAAAGGTTGAAAAAATATAGAGTAAAATCATATTTATAACAGTGATTAGGTAGGCATTTTAATAGTGTTTTACATAATTCCATACCAGTTTTATCATCTAGACAGATTAAAGGGGCTTTTAACAGAAATGAAAAAAAAATTCTCCTAAAGTATGAGCCTGCCCCGCAAGGAAGTAAGATAAATCTCGGTATACACAAGAATGGCTCAGCAAATACAAAGCTTGTACACTGTGGGACTGGGAGAGCCCATTTTTACCAAAGTATATCTTAATCCCATTAAGCACTATTTCAAAGTTAATGATAAGAACAAAAAATGTCAAACCTATAAGAAACCCAGACTTTTACCAAAAGGTAGATATTTAGAAAATGTACTCTAAGGCAAGATCCTGAGTGCTTATGTAAAAACAACTTGAAAATTTTGTTTTATTATAATCCTTTAGCTTTTAGATAACTCTGTTCCATTGGTCTAATGACCTCTTCATTAGAACAAAACTACTTCTATCTGATTTTATTTTTTTATTGTCATAGACTCAGATTATTATATTTCACTTAAGGTTATTCCACATAAAAATATTCATTCAAAAATGGAAACATCAGAGCCAGGACAGGATGTTTACTTTAACCACTTCTGTGTACTAGAAGTCTTAGAAAAATTTGGCAAGAAGTAGGAATACGAGACATCCAAATAGGAAGGAAGAAGTAAAATGATCTCTGTTAGCAGAAGACATGACTTTATATATGGTATACCCTAAAGATTACACACACAAACAACAACAACAAAAACTTGTTAGAACTAACAAGTTAATTCACAATTGCAGGATACAAAAATCAATAAACATAAATATGTGATATCTCTAGGCATTAACAATGAGTGATCCAAAAAAGATATTAAGAAAATAATTCTATTTACAATAACATCAAAAAGAATAAAATGCCTAAGTTTAAATTTAACCAAGGAGTTAAGACACTTGTTCAATGAAAATTACAAATGGTTACTTTGAAAGAAATTAAAGAAGACAAATAAATTGAAAGACAGCCTGTGTAAATTGATTGAAAGATATAATGTTAAAATGTCAATGTTACCTGAAGCTAGGATTCAAAATGAAATCTCTATAAAATTCCCAATGGTATGTTTTGTAAAATAGAAAAAGCCATCCTAAAATTCACATGGAATATCAAAGGACCCCAAATAGCCAAAACAATTAGAAAAAGAACAAAGTTGGAGAGCTCACACTTCCTGGTTTCAAAACTTATTATAAAGCTATAGTAATCAAAACAGTGTGGTACTGGCAAAAAGACAAGGCTATAGACCAATGAAATAGAATAGAGAGTCCAGAAATAAACCTAAACATTTATCATCAAATGAATTTTGGCAAGGGTCCCAAAACCATTCAATGAAGAAACTACAGTCTTTTCACCAAATGGTGCTGTGTAAACTGGATAGCAACATGGAAAATAGAATAATGTTGGACCCTTATGTCATAAGTAAATATTGATTCAAATGGTTCATAAGAGCTAAAACTATATAAAGTTATTAGAAAGAAATGTAGGGTAAAAGCTTCATGACAACAGATTTGACAATGATTTCTTGGATGTGATACCAAAAACATAAGCAGTAAAAGAAAAACAATAGACAAATTAGACTTCGTTAAAATTTTAAACTTTTGTGCATCAAAGGATGCAATCAATCAATAGGGTGAAAAGGCAACCCACAGGATGAGAGGAAATATTTGCAAATCATTTATCTCATAGGGGTAAATATTACAAATATATAAAGAAGGCAAAACAAAACAAAACAAAAAAACACAACTTGAATGTTTTCATTAATTCTTCTCTCCATGCTTTGAATTCTTAAGTGGTTTCATAACAACTTTGTTCCGGTCACATGCTTATATATACTTTCCATTTTCTCAGTGGCAATATCACAATCTTTTTCTTTGTTAAGTGCTTGTTGTTTTTTCCTGAGCCTTTGCTCAGGTTATCTTCTGTCATTTTTGTGTAGAAATGTTTTTCAACATGTGATTTTTTTAAAAAAATGAGCTCCTGTTAATACAGCTGGCAGAAATTAACACTAGTTTGTACTACATGCTACTCTCCCTATGAAACATAAATGTGTTCGTGCATATATATGTGTATATTGGGGAGTCATTTTAATCCTTATTTCTTCAATCTAAATGAGATTAGCATTTGTAGCATTGCTCCCTGTTTAGCTTGCCATCTAAAAATGACCTTCCTAATGCGCTGCCTTCAAAAAAAATTGGGCCTTTGTGTTTATTCACTTAGAACCACCTCTCCTATTACTCAGTGAACGATACCCAGTAGAGTCCAGGGAAGTTTTCACCATCAGTCTATGCTTGTCCGGCCCTCAGAATGTGCCACTCACTGTGGGGAATTGTGTTCTATCATCTGTATTGGAAATCAGCTGCGATCATCCTTTCCTGACAATTTCCACACTCATTTGATTTTCCCTGTATTTGCAGCCTGAACATATTTTAGTTTGTGACTACAGATATAGTTTCTTTAAAATTAGGCTTTATTTCTGTTTCTAATTTTCCTGTTTGTTAGGAGAACATTTCTGAGAAGAGAAAATGATAGACTTCTAATTCTGCCACTTTAATTTTTTTAAGAAGACGATCAACATTTTCTGTAAAGAGCTACTTTTAAATATTATTTTAAAATGTATTTAATATAAAGAACTAATATATGGTGATGGGAGAATCTTTGGGTGGTGGGCACACAGTGAAATATATAGATCTTAAAACTTAGAAACCCACACCTGAAACCTGTATGATCACGTTAACCGATATTACCCCAATAAATGTAATAAAAATAAAATATATTTATTGCTCCACCCCAAATTCTAGAAAACAAATGTAAGATCCCAAACTATGTCTATTTCATTTTCCACAGCAATTAGTCTGCTTATATTGTGTTCCAGTTGCGATTCCACTTAATGAATTCTTGGTATTACTGAATCATACCATCACAGATTTCTTGTGCCCCAAAAACATACAGTACCTTGAAAAATTGTTCAAGTCACAGATGGAAAACTTTTATAAAATTTTCTGTTTTAATCATAAAAAATTTAAGAAGTGCCTGTTTTAAATCATGTTGACACCTATATTTGCCTACCACAAATTATTATTACACATAAAGCTTGTTCATGCTTCATATACCTAAAACACCTAGGTAGTCAACTAAACAATGTTGGTTTCAGCTGTGCAAAATTTTAGGATATCATTAAGAAAATCTTAATGGAAAGCTGTATTTTGTGACTTAGCAGAGAGAGAAATTTAATATATAACAGTTCTGAACACTTTAACCAGTGAGCACTGCACATTCATTCCATGTGTCACATAAGAGATAACGCTGAGTACTTGTGAAATTCTGAACTGGCAACAGATGTCACCACTTTCTGCCTGAATGGTCACATCTGACCCTTCCAAGCATGAGCAATCATATTTTACTTGGTTCATTAAATCTACAGCCATCACACTTACCCATTTCAGAGTCATTCATACATTTACTAATAACCCATTGAAAATAGACTGGTTCTACTAATCATGGGGAGGATCATAGAAATCACATATTCCCATATTTTATCCATTGCAGGAATACTGAATACAAATGTGTTGACTTCAGCTTTTGTTTGAACTCAAAAAGGAATGCTGAATTTATTTATCCCTGCAACAATTCCTTATGATTTTTAAATAAATGTATATATTCAAGTCTTCATTATATTAAATGTAACATACCCTCGTATAACATCTGTCTTTTTACTATGTTAACCCATGCAGAATAGATTGATGTCCCCTTCTATAAGCAAGAACTTCATGTTTGAAGATGATTTCCATATTCTCATAAGGCTTTGTCTTTGTTTATTTGTTTTCTTGATAGTCAACCCTTTTTATATGACACAATATCCAAACAGCATGTCTCAATTTCTATTACACTTTTGTCAATTCTTAAAATATGGCAACCAAAACATATGACAATGCCCCAAAAGTACTCCCAAGTGTACCAAACAGCAAATGTCTCCTTCATCTAATCTACATTAAAAGTGCTAAAATGAAAATGATTTTGTTAAATTCTCTAGTCGTGTGTATGATTTATATTAAGCTAAGGGGAAATAAACTCAATATTTTTCATAAGAATTTCTAAAAGATATCTTCCTAATCTCCTATTTGTACAATTGCTTTTTGGATCTGTTTGCCTTATATTTGACTGTCATTCTTAAAACTTATCTTTTGGTGATACCTAATCTCAAACTATTAGGACCACTTCATTATATAATACACTGTATTAGTATGTTATTGATTCTGACAATTTCAAATTATAAAAAGCAAGGAGAAACTAAAGAATCCTGTGGTCAAAATCTTGGGCCTGTGAAAGCTGTTGACTCTTCCCTTAGACTAATTGATCAACTTGAATAAGGCAAATTATCTAATCTGGGTATCTCTGGCTTATATGTTTATAAAATGAAACTGTTGAGAGTTATACTTCCTAACATTGGTATGAGTGTTGAGATAATACAAAGTTTCTGGCATACAGTAAGTTTGTTATCAGTGCTCTTAATAAAACTAGATAGTATTTTGAGGTGGAAAGCTTAATCTAATAGTATATTATTGTCAATTCACACTGGCTCATAAGAACCAATTGTGAGCATCTCTTCCCAATTCCCTGTTCAGTGAGGTCCTGTTTGTAGTTTAGTAGATTGAAAGTGGCCACGAGAGAGTATTTACAACAATGATATTTGTCAAATGTTCCATACATTAAGGTCTTTCTTTTACTTCTTCCTTTCCTTTTCGCTCTCTTTTCTCCCCTTTTCTGTTTATTTTTTTCTCTCTTTCTTTTTGTTCTCAGGCTGTCTTTTTCTTTTGTCCATTTTTATCAGCACACCACTGATTGGATCTGATTGAAGTCTTTAAGAAAACTAATAATAGCTTACCTTTGCTATACATAGCACTCACATTGCCTCAGCATTCAGTGTACTACAAATCAGCTTAGCCATGCTGTCATCCAAGCTACACATACTAGTACACTTCTTCACAAAGAAAATCTTGAGAAAATTTGTCTATGTGCCTTGCTAAAACCTATATATATATTATACCTTTAGGATAGCATATTTCTTACTCCTCTTATTATAATTATTACCTAAAGAAAAACATTGTTTGTTATGTATATTACTTTAAAAACCAAGTACTTGGTACTTTTAAAAACCATAGTAGTATTAATACTAGCACTAATAGCAATAATGATGATAGTGGTAGTACTGGTAGTGATGATAGTAACAGTATTTATAGTATTGACTTAAATCATTGAATGTTTTATTACATCCAAAGCATTGTTCTAAGCACCTTAACTGTTTACTTAATTCTTTTTGCAAGACTAAGACTTATGTACTATTATTTTACCCATTTCACAGATGAAAAAACTTGGTCACAGGGAGTTAAATGTGTTCCAAGACAATAATATTGGGAGTAGTGAGTTCTTGAGGGCCGGTATTCCCTCTCCAGTGCCTACGTTTTTGTGTGTTCTTGTGCTTCCTTTTATACTGAACCACACACTTTTCTAATCCCACTAGAGGCCCGATGCAGGAAATTTGTGCAAGGGGCTCTGCCCTTGCAGCTGCGGCGGCTTGCCTCAGCCCTCTCACCCCCGGCTTTGTCCAGCAGGTCGTCCAGAAGATGTCTTCTCTAATTAGCATATTATGCTTTTATTATTATAGATTAGAATATTCTGTACTGATTGACAGCCAGTTCATAGAGTTTTGAGAATCTAATATTTTTCACTCATTTTATAAGAGGAAGCAGCATATTTTTTACTCCTATCAACTTTCCTATCGAGGAGCTTACATGCCACACTATGCTCACAGATCCTTTGCTAAGTTAATATAGAGTGCCCCCCCCACCAAAAAAAATGTATACATACTTAACAGCTGATAGCTCAATTGATGCTTCTTTCTTTTCAGATTTAACCTATTGGAATTAATGATTATTCAAAGTGTGTATACATTTTTTTGGGACATCCTGTATATATTAAAATTTCACGATTATTTATTACCTGTATTCTGATATTTTCTAATTTACAGAGAAGTTTTTCTCAATTCTGTTGGAAATTCAGGTTGGCAGGTTTTCTTGCTGCTTACTGTACCTTAAACTAAATTGTCATCCAAGGCAACTTAAAATATGTATTTTTCCTTTGTCAAAATAATAATTATAATAATATTTATTTTTTACTTATTGATTTTAGAGAGGAAGGGGGAGAGAGAGAGAGAGAGAGAGAGAGAGAGAGAGAAGAGAGAGAGAAAGAGAGAGAGAGAAAGAGAGAGAGAAACTCCGATTTGTTGTTCCACTTATTTATGCATTCATTAGTTGATTCTTATATGTGCCCTGACCTAGGATCAAACCAGCAACCTTGGAGTATCAGGACAATGCTCTAACCAACTGAGCTACCTGCCAGGGCCAAATTCTAATAATATTGAGAAGTTTAACATTAATATAATATCTATATGCCATCTGTTGAACTTTTATTATATTGATTAGGAAATATTCATTCATACCTATCATTTGTTCAAGTGTTCTATATTCCATTTTCCAAAATACCTTATGCCTGTTTCTTTTTTCTTTAATCTAACCTAAGTGTTTCTACCAAATATGAAATCCATGTATGCAACTTGGGTTTTATACTGTTGTTATATCAGCCTTTCTGATTAATGAGGTTTTATTGGGACATGATAGTCTTAACTTCATGCAATTTGACCCATGCATCTGTCTTACTAAGTCATAGAGGTAAGTAGAGGATTGCATTTTCCTCATTAAGAAACAAACAAACAAACAAAAAACCCCCCAACATTCTCTCTTTACTATTGCAATGATACTGCACAGTGGCTTATGGAGACTTGTCTATAATTACAGTCCCAGATCTTTTCTCCTATAATATATTCCTTTCAATTACTGGATTATTGTTTCTCTTTAAATATTATATTTCCTTTCAGATTACTCAATTGTACAGTTGGATAAAGGCAGTTTTCTCTCAGCTCTGAATTTAAATTTGACAGAAACATTTCAATATCAAATTTGGGTGAGAAGCAACCATTTAATAAGTTGTAAAAATGTGTATATTGATATGAAGATACATTTACCATATGTAGTTACAGATCATTAACAAGTATGCTTTAATTTTAGAATAGATCAGAGAAAAGGGGGGACTACCTCAAGAAAGATGGGTAGAGCCCGGGGAGATGCCCAGTTTTTCTAAGGAAAGATGTGAACTAGAAATGTCACTGGGAAGCCCATGTAGCTCAGCAGTTGTATGGCCAGTCTCTCTCTGTCTCTGCTTTATTTTGTCTCCCTGCTACACTATCTTCTCTAAACCAATGGGCTGCCTTTACGTACTCATCCACAGACTCTGCTCCCTTGCATCTGGCTTCACATAGCCTTGAAGAGCTGCATTAAGTTCTTTCTCTGGCATTTTCCTACAGCATAATCTTTCTGCTTCCACTCACTCAGCTTCTCACAGGTTCTTAACATCCCAACTCCAAAGTCTAAAGGAAGAATCTGGTTGACCCACCTCATCTTTGCACCTTTTACACAGAGGTTACAAGGCAACCTATAGATTGACTCTCCTTCTTTCAACTAAACAAACTCTTAGTCAAATCAGCTGTGGTCCAGGGCAGACTCAGGTACGTGGTGAAGCATGTTTATTTAGGAATGAGGGGGGAAGCAGGCAGGTAATGATTGCCTTTGAAGATGGGATGAGCCAGGTAGACATTGATTAACTCTCAGGGATGGGTTTGTTGATGAGCTGAAAGGGAAAAGGGGGGTTATTGTGTTCCTCCTCCCTAGCACAACAGGTATGTTAGGATAGAAAGATTTCAAACAGGCTGGAGGTTTTTTGTTTGTTTGTTTATTTTTGCAGGGGGGGAGGGGGGATATAACCCCTCCCTTGAACCTCTTTACCAAAATTATATTCTTCCACATACTAGGAATACAAATTTATCCATTGCAAACAGAAGTGGAAATTGGTTTGAATTTAGTAACATGCATAACTTAGTTTTGGCATGAGTTAAATGATTTCAGAATTTGCCTACGAGCAGGAAATGTTTCTAGAAACAGAGTCAGAAGCTATCTCTGCCTTTTCTTATCTATTTCCAACAGGCAACAGGGTCTGCTGCTAATCCCTTTCTCACCGCTGCATGCTTTGTGCTCTTGGAACTTCTCTAAAACATTAGCTACAAGATCCTTCAGAGCTTTACACTTGTAGGCATGTGATCCTTAGACTATAGGTAGACAGTTTAATTACTAGTTACTGGCCCAGGTATATTAGCACATGATTGAGAGGGATCTCTCTAATGGTTCATTTTGCCACCTTACATAGTCAGCAACTTTTAGTAAGTTTCATTTTCTGTTTTAATTAAACTCACTTGGTTGTAAAGATGGAAGCCCACTCAAGTTATACCAAAATATGAAAGGGGTTATTATGGTAGCAGGTTTTAATTACGGCCCCTAAATTTAGGTCCATAAGAACTGTAACTGTCTTTATTTTGTAAAAACAACTTAAAATTTTATTCTTTTCTACCTTTCACTTTGGGGAAAATATACCTTATAACCTGTTTGTAACATCAGTTCTCTGACTTTCTGCTTTGTGTCACTGACAGGGTCCTCTCATCAGTTATCTAGTTACTACTGGGATATCTACTGTCACTGATGCTTACATCCCTTCAGATCTTGTTTTTCTGATGACTGCAAACTGCTCTTGGGTCAGACTTTTTTTTTCCTACGGACCTGTCTGTTAAGACATAACATGTGGTTACATCCTTTCTGGTGCTTGCTCTATAAATTTCCTGGATCCCTAGATGGATCTTACAGGGGCTGAATTTTGTCCCTCCCCCTGCCCAATTTAATGTTGAAGTTCTAACCTCTAATATCTCAGCATGTGACTGTAAATAGGTATTTAAATAGGTCGTTAAGTAGTATAAGGTCATACAGGTAGGCCCTACTCCAACATGACCAATATCCTTAGGAGAGGTGATTAGAACATGGGAACAGAGGGAAGACAATGTGAAGACAGAGAGAGAAAATAGTCATTTAGCCATCCACAAGCCAAGTAAATTAATTAGTCTTTCTCACTCATCTCTCTCGTCCTTCTTCCATCTCTCCCTCCCTCTCCTATACAATCTGGAGTAATGGGAGAGGTATATTTATTTTACATTTTAAAAAGTACATATTAAAAAATAGAAATAAACAAAAATACATAGCATTTCTTTTTTTTGTTAGGCTAAGATGTTTCATTCATGCCTATATAATCCTTCTTTTTTACCTCCTCCAATAAATTCATTAAGTTCTCCAAATATATCATCTTGGGAAACAAAAACAAAAGTAAAAAACAACATATACTTCTAAGCTATAGCTTCTGCCCTACTGAGATGCATACCTCTCTGGAAGTAATGTGCACGGAGCTGGATATTTGCTTGAACAGAAGTAGGGGAATGGGTAACAGAGAGAGAAAATAGCAACTTCTGAAAATATTTTTCCACCTACACTTAAAAAACACATGTAAGATGGAGCTACAAACTAAAAAATATGGAAAAA
>NW_005365553.1:116314-128950 GCF_000412655.1 Myotis brandtii | reverse complement strand
TGCTTATATGTATGCATACAAGTCCTTTGGTTGATCCCTCCCCCTTACCCCCACCCTCTCCTACCTTCCCTCTGAGGTTTGAGCATCTGATCAATGCTTCTCTGGATCTGTTTTTGTTTATCAGTTTATGTTGTTCGTTATAATCCACAAATGAGTGAGATCATGAGATATTTATCTTTCTCTGACTGACTTATTTCACTTAGCATAATGCTCTCCAGCTAAATCCAAATGGTAAGAGATACTTCTTTTTTACAGCAGCATAGTATTCCATTGTGTAGATGTACCACTGTTTTTTAATCCACTCATCTGCTGATGGGCACTTAGGCTGTTTCCAAATCTTAGCTATGGTGAATTGTGCATATATCCTTTCTGATTGGTGTTTCTAGTTTCTTGGGATATATTTCTAGAAGTGGGATCACTGGGTCAAATGGGAGTTCCATTTTTAGTTTTTTGAGGAAACTCCATACTGTTTTCCACAGTGGCTGCACCAGTCTGCATTCCCACCAGCAGTGCACAAGGGTTCCTTTTTCTCATCATCCTCTCCAGTTCTTGTCGTTTGTTGATTTGTTGATGATAGCCATTCTGACAGGTGTGAGATGGTACCTCATTGTTGTTTTGATTTGCATCTCTCGGATGATTAGTGACTTAAAGCATGTTTTCATATGTCTCTCAGCCTTCTTTATGGCCTCTTTTGAAACCTGTCTATTTAGGTTCTTTGCCCATTTTTTGATTGGATTGTTTATCTTCCTTTTGGTGACTTAAAGCATGTTTTCATATGTCTCTCAGCCTTCTTTATGGCCTCTTTTGAAACCTGTCTATTTAGGTTCTTTGCCCATTTTTTGATTGAATTGTTTATCTTCCTTTTGTTAAGTTGTATGAGTTCCCTGTAAATGTTGGAGATTAAACCCTTATCCGAGATAACATTCCCAAATATGTTCTCACATGGGTGGGCTTTCTTGTTGTTTTGTTGATGGTTTCTTTTGCTGTGAAGAAGCTTTTTATTTTGATGTAGTCCCATTTGTTTATTTTCTCCTTAGTCTCCATTGCCCGAGGAGCTGTATTGGTAAAGATATTGCTATAACATTTGCTGCCTATGGAGTCTTCTAAGATTTTTATGGTTTCCTGTCTTACATTTAAGTCCTTTATCCATTTTGAGTTTTCTTTGTGTGTATGGTGTAAGTTGGTGGTCTAGTTTCATTTTTTTTTTTGCATGTATCTGACCAAATTTCCCAGCATCATTTATTGAGGAGACTATCTTTACTCCATTGTATGCTCTTGCCTATTTTTTCAAACATCAATTGAGCATAATGGCTTGGGTCGATTTCTAGTTTCACTGTTCTGTTCCATTGGTCTATATGTCTGTTCTTGTGCCTGTACCAGGCAGTTTTGAGAACTGTGGCTTGGTAATATAGCTTGATATCTGGTATTGTGATCCCTCCAACTTTGTTTTTCTTTCTCAGGATTGCTGTGGCTTTTCGGGGTCTTTTTTTATTTCATATACATTTTTGGAGAGTTTGTTCTAGTTCTTTGAAACATGCCGTTGGGGGATTGCATTGAATGTGCATATTGCTTTGGGTAGTACGGACAGCTTAATGATGTTGATTCTACCAATCCATGAACATGGTATGTTCTTCCATTTGTTTATGTCTTCTTCTATCTCTTTTTTCAGTGTCCTGTAGTTTTCTGAGTACAGGTCTTTTACCTCCTTAGTTAAGTTTCTTCCTAGGTATCTTAATTTTTTTGACGCAATGGTAAGTGGGATTTTTTTTTCGTTTCTCTTTCTGTGAGTTCATTATTGGTGTATAAAAAGGCCATAGCTTTCTGGGTGTTAATTTTGTATCCTGCTACATTGCCAAATTCATTTATTAAGTGTAGTAGTTTTTTGATGGAGTCTTCAGAGTTTCCTATGTACAGTATCATGTCATCTGTGAATAAGGACAGTTTTACTTCTTCTTTTCCAATTTGGATGCCTTTTATTTCTTCTTCTTGTCTGATCACTATGGCTAGCACTTCCAGTACTATCTCAAACAGGAGGGGTGAAAGTGGGCATCCCTGTCCTGTTCCTGTTCTTAGGGGAAATGGATTTAGTTTTTGCCTGTTGAGTATAATGTTGGCTGTAGGTTTGTCATATAAGGCTTTTATTATGTTGAGGTTTGATCCTTCTATTCCCACTTTGCTGAGAGATTTTACCAAGAAATGGTGTTGGATTCTGCCAAATGCTTTTTCTGCATCAATTGATATGATTATGTGATTTTTGTCTCTCAATTTGTTTATGTGGTGTATCACATTTATTAATTTGCAGGTATTGTACCATCCTTGCATCCCTGGAATATATCCCACTTGGTCATGGTTTATGACCTTTGTTATGTAATGCTGGATCCAATTTGCTAGAATTTTGTTGAGGATTTTAGCATCTATGTTCATCAAAAATATTGGCCTGTAGTTCTCTTTTTTTTGTGGTGTCTTTATATGGTTTTGGGATTAGGGTAATGCTGGCTTCATAGAAAGAGTTTGGAAGTGTGCCTTCCTCTTGAACTTTTTGGAATAGTCTGAGGAGGATAGGTGTTAGTTCTTCTTTTAATGCTTGGTAGAACTCTCCTGTAAGCCATCCAAACCAGGGCTTTTGTTTGCAGGGCTTTTGTTTGTTTTGCCTCAATTTCTTTAGTAATTATTGGCCTATTCAGGTTTTTTTATTCTTCCTAATTGAGTTTTGGGAGCTTGTGTTTTTCTAAGAATATGTCCAATTTGTCTAGGTGTCCATTTTGTTGGAATAGAGGTGTTCAAAGTATTTTTTTCATAATCCTTTGTATCTGTTGAGTTCTTTCAAGTATATCCTCTGTCCCATTACCATACCCCCATAATTGCAGATGGATTTTTTCTTTAAGCAATTTCTTACTTTCTGGCATGACAAGAGCTTTAAGTTTATCTTTCTCTATTTTTTGTTCCACTCCCAGAAATTAGCATTTCTCCTCAAATATCTCTGATTTCTATAATTGAAGCATAGTGCTAAAAACTATGATTTGGGTGCTGGGTATATTTGCTGCTACTGGGGTGTCTTAGACCTTCTTAGCAGACAAAGCAAGGAAGTATATGTGTGTGTGTGGTTGTGTACATGTCCTAAGCCACATATGTGTACTTATTTATAAATATTTCTATATGTTATCATCAATATTTGTATTAGTTAAGCATAAGTTTATACTGGTATATTCAACTTTAATCCCTTACCACATGGATCATTCTAGGCTTCTCTACTTGCTTGTCTATAAGCTCCTACTCCAGCAGTGAAAAACCTGCCTCTTGTTATCAATATCCATTTACTTAATTTTCAATTCAAGAATACTTGTACAGCAGTGTCAGAATTGTTGACCCATACCACTGCAGGAAACAAGTTTGTCAAATAGAATGCAGTGCTCATGTACAATTGCTTTTCCTTTTAATCTTACCGACTTCAGTCATTTTCAAAGTTGCATAAGACACCACATTTTCCCTCACCCCCTTCATTGAGGTTGCTTCACACATTTGTAATAGATTGTTTGTAACATTATGAATTTTATCCTGGCATGCCCCCTCTCACCTAAATGATTATTTTTTAATCTGCATAGTTTTTGTGTTGTGTATTTTGTTTTTGACAGATGTATAGTGTCATTTATCCACAATTATGGTATCATACTGAATGGTATTATTTCCTGAAAAATTTTTTGTGTATATATCATGTATTAGACTCATCCTCTCTAAACCGCTGGCAATCACTGATCTTGTTTACTTTCTCTATAGATCTATTGTTTCCAGGATATTATATGTTTGGAATCATATAATATGCAGCCTTAACAGACTGGCTTCATCTACTTAGCAATATGCATTTAAGATTTATCCAAGTCTTTTAATGGCTTGATAGGTCATTTTTACTATTTTTTGGTTAATATAATTTATTTTTATTTGTTTATTTTAATAGACTATTTTATCGAAGTTTTAGGTTAACAGAAAAAATATTGATTTTTAAATCTCTGAATATGACTCAATGTATGAATACACCACAGCTTGTTTATCTACCCAGCTAATTTTTATTTTTCATTAATCCTCACCAGAGGATTTTTTTTCTGTTGATTTTTAGAGAGAGTGGAAGGGAAGTTGGAAGGGAGAGAGAGAAACATCAATGTGAGGGAGACACATATATTGGTTGCTTCCCGCATGTGCCCTGACCAAGGCCAGGGGTCAAACCCGCATCTCAGGTTTGTGCCTATGACCGGTAATGGAACCCAAGACCCTTCAGTGCAAGGTCAATGTTCTTACCACTGAGAAACACGGGCCAGGGTTTCATGTAGCCACCTATTGAGGACACCTTTGTTGCTTCTAGTTTATATGACTATAACTAAAGCTTCTCTGTGCTGGTTTTGTAGGAACATAAGTTTATTAAAAAGTTGGTTAAATATCTAGGCATATGATTCCTGGATAACATGGTAGGACTATGTAAGAAACTGCTCGAGTGCCAACCAATTGGGCATTGAACAGGTGACCTCTTGTGACTATGCTCAACCAACTGAGCCACACCGGTGGGGCCTTTGTGCATGTTTTAGTTGGTTTGCTTTTTATAGTTGAGTTTTAAGAGTTCCTATTATTGATGTAAGAATGTACAAACCTATAGAGAATTTTATGAGTTTATTAGAGCCAAACTGATAACATGGTGGGCGGGGGGAGTAAGATCTCAAATATTCTAGAAAGTAACAGCTTCTTTCATGCATTTGAAATTAAGGAGGAAATAAGAAAGATTACATGGAGGTGGAAAAAAGCAAGACAGGAATTGGATTACAAAATAATTAACAAGATTATGTGTTCTCTTGAGGGTGGTTATTTCAAAGGTGAGACCTAGATGCTCTGAAACAAGCTCACCAGCTTTGTTTAAGGCAAAGATAAATAAATGCTTTACTAGAAAATTATATGCCTGTGGTGTGACTACCCACCACTACCTGCCCAGTTAGGTATTTATGATCAGATCACCCTGTGAGGGTACTTTGCATAGAATCTCCCCCCCCCCTTTTTCTTGTCCACACTATTATATTTTAGATACATAGCTTTCATTTGATATATTTTAAAAATATTTCCCCCATTGTATGATTTGTCTTTTCACTCCTTTAGCAATTTCTTTCACACAACAGGTTTTAATTTTAATAAAATTCTGTTCATCAGTTTTTATTTAATACATTGTGCTTTTGATTCTGTACCCAAAGCTTCATCACTAAACCCAAAGTCACATAAGTGTTTTCTACTTCTAGAAGTTTTATAGTTTTGCATTTTATATTTAGCGTAATTCATTTTTAGTTTCTTTATATGAAATGGGTAAGGTCTGCATCTTGGTTCTGTGTGTGTGTGTGTATGTGTGTGTGTGTGTGTGTGTGTGTGTGTGTGTGTGTGTCCAGTTGTGCGAGTTCCCCCTTATTGTTAGTTTGCTGAGAGTTTTTATTATGAACTAGAGGCCTGGTGCATGAAATTTGTGCACCGGAGGGAGTGTCCCTCAGCCTGGCCTGTGCCCTTTTGCAGTTCAGGACCCCTCACTTTTTACTGCCCACCTGCTCATTGCTCCTTACCACTCAGCTCGCTGCTCCTTCCTTAGCACTGCCACGGAGGCGGGAGAGGCTCCCACCACCACCTCTGCGCTCACCAGCCATGAGCCCAGCTTCTGGCTGAGTGGTGCTCCCCCTGTGGGAGCGCACTGACCACCAAGGGGCAGCTCCTGCGTTGAGCATCTGCCCCCCAGTGGTCAGTGCACATCATAACAACTGGTCGTTCTGGTCGTTCCACAATAACTTAGGCTTTTATTATATAGGTGAGTGTTGGATTTATGAAATACTCTATGATGATTTTTTAAAAATCAAGAATAAGATTCAGAGGGTGACAAGGTTGTTTCTTAAAGTATTGCCCACTTCACAGTAGGAAGAATAAGGTGGCCCAGAGAGTATGGAGAAATCCTAAAATTGTTAAAATAGTCTGATTGGGATGGAGAGATTATGGGAACCAAGAATCTTAGCAGCCGTACCCAGCCAGGAGGAGGACTGTATGGCATGTAAAGGCAATTGTGGAATTAAGGAATGGAATGATATCAATATGGAGCTCCAAGGACAAAAGAGCACAGAAAATATTTCCTACAGTTTTCCACTGGGAAATACCAAAAATAGAAAACAACTTATTTAGAATGTGTAGGAAGCTTTCTGATTCCACTGAAAAAAAACATGCAAGATATTTTTAAAATAATATCAGTAAAAGGCTACATAATTCTTTAAAGTTCATGGATCATGATATCAAACTTTTAAAAAAATTAAGTGTGCATATGTCTATTAACTAGGTCATATGACATCCCAGTATTTATTAGGTTCATTTCACATTGTTGTGTGTATGTGCATGCACAGGTGTGCGAGTGTGTGCACACACATGTACAGACACATACAAAAGTGTGAGCTTGGACAAACATTATTATTTATGGAAATGAGATTCTAGGTGATTTTTTATATTTTTTATTTATGTGTTTTCTCCAATTGTCTTGTGTATATTATATGACACATAATGATAAATGGGAAAAAGTACTTATGAAAAGGTCTACAATGATTCTTCCAACATTAGTTCTTTTTTATTATAGTAAAAATTTATAAAACATAACATTTTACACTTTTACCATTTTTAAGTATATAATTCATTTCTATCAATTAGATTCACACTGTTGTGCAACTGTCACTAATATCTGTTTTCAAAAGTTTCTCATTACTCCAAACAGAAACTCTGAACCCATTTAGTAAAAACTTGCCATTTCCTTCTCGCCTGAGCTCCTGATAACTTCTAATCTACTTTCCGTCTCTATGAATTTGCTTAACCTAGATATTTCATAAAATTGGGATCATGTAACATCCTGTTGTGTCTAATTTGATATAGCATAAGGTTTTCAAGGATTATTCATGTAGTTTATATCAGCACTTCATTACTTTTTATGACTAAATAATATTCCATAGTATTTACATACTATATTTTATTTATCCATTCAGATGTTGATGGACAATTATGTTGCTTTCACCTCTTGGCTATTGTAAAAAATGCTACAATGAGCATTAGCATACAAGTACCTTTTGGAATCCCTATTTTCAATTAATTTGCGTATATACCTAGGAGTAGAATGCTAGGTCATGTGTTAATTATATATTTACCTTTTTGAGGAACCACCAAACTGTTTTTCACAGCAGCTACACCATTTACATTTTACAGGAATATACAAGCATTTTATTTATTTATTTTTTTCATCCTCACCCAAGGATATTTTTTGCATTGATTTTTAGAGAGAGTCGAAGAGAGGTAGGAGAGGGAGAGAGAGAAACATCAATGTGAGAGACACACATTGATTGCGTGCCCCCCCGCACTTGCCCTTATCAGGGTTGGGAAACCTGCAACTGAGGTGCATGCCCTTAACTGGGAATCAAACCCAAAACCCTTCAGTCCATGGGCCAATGCTCTAACCACTGAGAAAACTGGCCAGGGCAGCATTTTATTTCTTCACATCCTTGCCAACATTTATTTATTTATTTATTTATGTATTTATTTATTTATTTATAGTATGACTATCCTAGTAGGTGTAATGAATATCGCACTGTGGGTTTGATTTGCATTTCTTTAATGACTAAGAATATTGAGCATCTTTCATGTGCTTATTGACTATTTGTATATTTTCTTAGGGAAAATACCTATTGAAGTTATTTATGCATTTTTATTGGGTTGTCTGTCTTTGTTGTTCAATTATAGTTTTTTGTATATTTTGGATATTAAGCCTTTATCAGATATATGATTTGCAACTATTTTTCCCATTCTGTAGATTGCCTTTCATTTTCAACATAATGTTCTTTGCATAAAAATTTTAATTTGCTCAAGTTTACTTTCTATTGATAATGCTTTTGATAATACTATATCTAATAATCTATTGCCAAATTGTAGATTTATCTATATGGTTCTTCTATAAGCTTCATACTTTTAGTTCTTATGTTGAGGTTGTTGATTCATTTTGAGTTAATTTTTGTATATGATGAAAGTTAGGGTTACAACTTTATTCTTTTACATGTGGAGTTTCTGTTGACCCAACACCATGTGTTGAAGAAATATTTTTCCTCTATTGAATGAACTAAACACCATTGTTGATCATATTTGGCCAGAAATGTATGAATGTATGGGTTTATTTCTGAACTTTCAACTCTATTCCATTGGTCAATGTGTCTATCCTTATGCCAGTACCACACTATCTTGATTACTGTGGCTTTGTAGTTTTGAAATTGGGAAGTGTGAGGCTTCAATTTTGTTATTTTTAATCTCTCTCTCTCTCTCTCTCTCTCTCTCTCTCTCTCTACATATATATATATATATATATTGATTTTAGAGAGGAAGGAAGAGGTAGAGAGAGAGAAAAATCAATGACAGAGAATCATTGATCGGCTGCCTCCTGCATGCCCCATACTGGGGATCAAGCCCACAACACAGGCATGTGCCTGTCATGGAATTGAACCATGATATCCTGGTTCATAGGTCAACATTCAACCCCTGGGCCACACCAGGCTCAACATTGTTCTTCTTCTTTGTCAATATTGTTTTGTCTATTTGGGGACCCTGTGAATTTGAAGATTGGCTTTTCCATTTCTGTGAAAATTGCTATTGTAATTTTAATAGGAATTGCATTGAAACTGTAGATTATTTAAAGGAGTATTGTCAACTTGAAAATAATGTCTTTCTACCCATGAACACAGGATGTCTTTCCATTTAGTTAGGTGTTTTTAAATTTATTTTAGCACTGTTTTTCAGATTTTATTGTATAGGTATTTCACTTCATTGATTAAATTTATTTCTAGATATTTTATTCTTTAAATGGCATTGTACATGAAATTGCTTTCTTAATTTCCTGTTTTGGTTTGTTCATTACAAGTGTATAAAAACACAACTGACTTTTGTGTATTGATTCTATTCCCTGCAGCTTTTCTAAATTTGTTTATTAGCTCTAGTAGCTTTCTTCTGTATTCTTCAGACTTTTCTAAATATAGAATCAGGTCATCAGTAAATGGAGATAATTTTATTTTTTTGCTTTTCAATATAAATAATTTTTTTATTTCTTTTTCCTATCTAATGGTTCTGGCTAGAACTTCCAGTACAATGGTGAACAGCAGTGATGAGAATAGGCACCTTTTTCTTGTTCCTGATCTTAGGGGAGAAGTTTTCAGTCATTTACTGAATATGATGTTTGTTGTGGGATTTAAAAAATGCCCTTAATCATGTTGAGGAAAGTCCCTTTTATTTCTAGGCATTCCTATTAGTTCTCCTAAAGAATACTATGTTTTTTCTTGCTAAAAACCATGACTTCAGTCATTTAAGCCTTGATTCATGTAGCATGTTATTTGACATCATTAATATAACCTCTGGTTGTCCAACTGCCTTATTTCCATAAAAAGTCATAAGGAAGAGATTAAATATTTATAATCTGTTTATTTAAATATACAGATTATACAGTTGGAGGCAGGGGTTGCAGTTAAGGGCAACCAGGCCAGCAGAGGGGGGCAGTTGGGGATGACCAGGCCATCAGGGGGGCAGTTGGGGGAAACCAGGATAGCAGAGGGGGACAGAGGGGCAACCAGGCTGGCAGAGGGGGGCAGTGATGGGCGACCAGGACAGTGGGGCAGGGGGCAGTTGGAGGCGAACAGGTCAGCAGGGGTTGCAGTTAAAGGCAACCAGGCCTGCAGGGGGGGCAGTAAGGGGTGACCAGGCTGGCTGAGGGGCAGTTAGTGGTGACCAGGTTGGCAGAGGGAGGCTGTTGGGGGCAACCAGATTGGCAGGGGGGCAGTAAGGGGTGACCATGCTGGTGGAGAGGACAGTTAGGTGTGACCAGGTCAGCAGGGGGGGCAGTTGGGGGCAACCAGGCCAGCAGGCAGAGGTGGTTAGGGGCGAACAGGCATGCGGGAAGGTGAGCAGTTAGGAGCCAGCGGTCCCGGATTGGAGAGGGTGCAGACTAGACTGAGGGGATGCCCCCCCCCATGCACGAATTTTGTGCACCAGGCCTCTAGTATTAAATAAACAGATTCTTCTGTTGCCTACCCAGATTCCAGAGATACCAAACAGTCCAGATTATGTGGGATATCTCCTTTGATCCCTCCATAAAGGCAGAAACATATGAGAGCTTTTGAATTTGATGTCTTGGAAGACTTTGTATTGTATTTACAGTATAGTTAGTTATGTATATTTTAGACCTTCCTCTATATTCTATCTTCTGTGTCTCTCAAGATTTTCTTTGAATTTTCTTTGTTCGGGCTATATTCTTTCCCAAATGAAATCACTTGTCTCATCTGTGTGAAATTGGTGATTCCTTCCACTGTACTTAAAAACTATGCACTCATGGTTTTTGTAGTGTTTTACTTGTTGTGTTTACTAATTTGTCTCTATCACTATATCACCTCCTCAAGGGTGGCATATTGGACAATTTTTCATTTTCTCTCTATCATTTATGTTTTTGTCTTTAGCCTGGTTATATACCTGGCCCCCTAAATCAGCCATTTGGTATCCAGAGAATTGATTTCAAATCCCCATCAGCATAACTCAACCCCTTGATCAACATAAATTATTAAAGGATTGACATATGACCCAACCTTAAACAAATTAGTATATCACATTACCTAACCACTCCAATTGTTCAAGGGAATGGACAGCAAACTCTTTCTGAAAAGAGACACATAAATATTTTAAGCTTTGCAGATGACACACTTCTCTGTTGCATATTCTTTTTGCTTTCTTATATATAACCATTTAAAATATAAATAACATTCTTATCTTTCCCATTAAAAAACAT
The DNA here is from genome assembly GCF_000412655.1 of Myotis brandtii. Lineage (NCBI taxonomy): Eukaryota > Metazoa > Chordata > Mammalia > Chiroptera > Vespertilionidae > Myotis > Myotis brandtii. Next base: position 118,101 of record NW_005365553.1, on the reverse strand, counting down.
ATCATTGGCCGGCTTTTACCCAAGGGCTGTAGTTTGGTGATCCCTGTAAAGAAATATGACCTAAGCAATTGTCAGCAGACTTTCCTTTTACTAGCAGTGCTGGCTTAAAAATCTTTTCTTCTTCTGCCAGGAAAAGGTAATGGTTATCCTTGAAAGTTACTGGAAGCTATTTTGAAATTATGAAGTAAGTCATCTATGAGATTTCAAGGAAGCAAGGAGATGAAATTGGTCCACGTTAAGTCATAGGGAAACTCTCCCATCAGTTTTTTCTACATACAGACTTTATAATTTAAGTAAGCCATTGAATTTTCCTTATTAAAAAATCATACTTTACTTAATTTAATTTCAATCAAAATTATTTTAACTGAGAGAGGTATAGACCATTATGATCCCACCACCTAGGACAGGGAGCATTAAGTAAATGTTTGTTATATATTTATGGTAAAGACTGCCTATATGGCATTGAATTGTGTAAACCCTTTCATATATATGTTTTGAGGGTTGTTGTCAACAGACTTTGCTCAATGAGCTTTAAAGCTATAGCTTAAGGAATGACACCGGCTATGTCAAGAGAGTTGAAGGTGCAAATAAGTTAAGTCAAAATCTAAGTTCACATAACAAGTCTACAGAGAATGATGCATGATCAAAATCAGGATCAGATTATTCTGTCAGAATCAGGAATATGGGAATGTGACAGTTATAAAATGAGGGCAATACAGCAAAGAATATTTTCCAGTCCTCTGAGACATTTCTGAAGGCCCTTTCATACAGGCCCATGAGGTGATTGTTCTAAAGTTTTTGAAGATTTTCTTATAATTTAAACTCTTTCTCTCACTCTGGCTATTTGAATTTATTTTTCAGACAATATTGCATCAAATCACTTCAGCTTTTCTTTGTCTTGATTACAGCTAAGAAAACACTCTTTGTTTTAGATTTCATTTTGAAGGATGTTTGTTGCTGTTAAAAGGTTGTTGTTTGTTCTAATTACATGGTTTTATAAATCTCTAGTTCAGAGGTTCAAGGATATGTGTAATTGGCTGGGGGAAAAGAAAATAAACAATGGGCCTTATCTACCCTTCAATCCTCAAAACTTTTTTCCTAATCCTGAACAAAACACAAGCTTCCGTTGCATATGAAATCACACAAAAAATCCAAGTGAACCAAAATGTTGAGGACAAACTTTATTTGATGTTAGCAGAATTAATGAAAATAAAAAAAGAGGAAAGACTATGATAGTAGAAAAAAATTACACTGTGCAATTACTCTTTCTGAAGGATGAATTAGAACACAACTTTAAGGAGCATTTCACAACCAAGAGTAGCTCACATAATTTATTTTTGAGAATTTTACATTTAATAGGATGGTATATTTAAAAAAAATATACAGAGATACTTTTGAATTCAATTTTTCCTTAACTAAACATTTGAAAGGTCAATTAATAAAAACAAAAAATTCAAACTTTATAGTTTGTTATAATGAAATATTACATGAAAAAAATAGGACCAGTTGTCTCTGCTGCATAAGTGAATGAAGTTGACTTTAAATATATATATCCTATCTAATAAAAGAGAAACATGGTAATTAGCGCACGACCGCTACCCTTCCCATTGGCTAATCAGGGCGATATGCAAATTAACTGCCTGCCAAGATGGCGGCCGGCCGCCAACAAAGATGGCGGCTAATTTGCATATGTAGGCACAATGCTGGGAGGCGAAAGGGAAAGGACGGAAGAAGCCCCCTGCCACTGACGGTGATCGGAAACCCAGGGGGGAGCTAAGAGCCAGGGG
>NW_005365553.1:92170-114923 GCF_000412655.1 Myotis brandtii | reverse complement strand
ATGAGAGAGAAACATCGATCAGCTGCCTCCTGCACACCCCCCACTGGGGATGTGCCCGCAACCAAGGTACATGCCCTTGACCAGAATCAAACCTGCGACCCTTCAGTCTGCAGACCGACGCTCTATCCACTGAGCCAAACCGGTTAGGGCTATATATATTTTTATTGTTGATAGTATTACAGATATCTCCCATTTCCCTCCCTTTAACCCAGTCCATTACCCCACCCCCACCCCCCGCAGGTCAGTATATAAGTTCTTCGGTTTATCTCTTCTGCGAATAAAGTTTAGTTTTGTACTATAAGACTTCAATTTAGTTGAAGATCATTACAGATTATTAAGTTGTTGTTTTTTTCTTTCCTCATTGTCCATATTTAACCTGGATTATCTAAATAATGTTCCAAAATCGTTGCTTTGTGACTTATTTACATATTAACAATCTACCTCAAATACACAAGTATGGCAGGTATTTTGAAGTATACTAACAAGATTTTATTTTTTTAACACAAATGAATAATCCTATGGGTACTAGAAAGATTAATTTCCTGAGGTTGTCTTTATAACCTTCACATAGCCAGCACAGCATTCTACACACAATAGGTGCTCAATTACCAACTGTAGAATGTTTTTCCATTATGGTTAAAATTGAGAAATTTATGTAACTGAAAATATGAATTTTTAAAGGTTCTCCAAAATATATTCAGTAAAATTCTTATCAATATGCAACACACTTGCATTAACATATGCATCATGTATCATAAAATTGACATTTGTTTTGCTGAAACACTTAATCAGCATTCATATAAATTATGAGAAAAAAGAGAAATATAATTTATGGAGAAAAAGAGATAGCCTCATTTAGGGCTGTAAGGTCACCTATGAATTTGTTATTTGTGCAAAACTTATCAGAGCTTTGGAGTTTCTCATCAACTGTGACTGACCAACATACCTGTGGAATAGAGCATTCTGATGCTACATTTATTGCTAAGGGATATTGGGAATGGATTTCATTTTTCTATGCCAGTTATCAGCACTGCCTGGTCATTTTTATCTGCTGCACATTTTGTTTGCTTGTCTTCAAAGTTTCACTTTATTATTATCTTCCTGCCTGTTGACATAGGCCACTGGTCTAACAGAAAGCACACTATCAATCTAAACCCAATAACAAAGACCAGATTACAAAAGAGAAAGATAGTTGTCATAGCCACTTGCCTGAATCTCATTCCCAAAGGCTCTGGACTCAGTAGATTCCCCTGACCTATCAGCCAAACCCATGTTGTAGAGTAATACCATATCAGTGTCATAATCTAATCTACAGATGAAAATATTTCCTCTTTGGAGACTATATATTTTGACTTTATTCCTAATCTCTTTCTCCTGTTTGTCCCTTATCAGTGAAGGAAGAGCTTGTCAAACATATTAATTCTCTTCTATCTGAACTGAGAAATGTTATCAGTGGGAATGTCTGTGAATTTTTAAATATTGATTTATTCCTTTTTGGAGATAGGCCACAAGGTGTCATTAAAGGTTTTAAATGCTTTCATGTAAATATTCTCTTCATATACTTGTGCATAAATTACTACTGACTACTAAAAGCAGGATTTAATCACAAATGGGTGAAGATGTGATAAAATAAACTCTTACTCTAAAGCTTATTCCCAATTACTTCAAATGTAATTTTACTTCATATTCTAATCAGCATAATATTAAAAATAGTTCACATTAATACTCTTAAAATGCTATTGTAAGACATTCCATTTCTCTGGGCTTCTAGTTTATACTTTTGTTTTCCCCACTTATTGCATTGGTGAGCCTCCACCTGCTTTCCTCTAGTGCAGTGGTTCTCAACCTTCTGGCCCTTTAAATACAGTTCCTCATATGGTGACCCAACCATAAAATTATTTTCGTTGCTACTTCATAACTGTAATGTTGCTACTGTTATGAATCGTAATGTAAATATCTGATATGCAGGATGGTCTTAGGCGACCCCTGTGAAAGGGTCGTTCAACCACCAAAGGGGTCGCGGCCCACAGGTTGAGAACCGCTGCTCTAGTGAAACATTTAAAAATGTCTTGCTGAATAGTCATCTTAAACCCAGTTGTCCCTCTCATCTATCAATTTGCAATGGATAGAGAAGAAAAATATCTGGTAATTATACAGGCAAAGCCACACTTGCTTTCACCTTACTATTCTTGCTTGGCTCCAGATTCACATACAGTAGTTAATCTGCTTTTGGCTCCTCAGTTTATGGGAAACTTTCAGACCCCTTTAATAGCTAACAGGACTTACTATTCTGCTTGAATTTAGTTCAGAACGTCCTTCTCACATTGGATCTTGACCTCAAGAATAAACTGGGGGAAAAACTGTTAAAGAAAATTGATGGCATATTGCATATTCCTCCCTTCTTATTTCATGAGTAAATTAGATTTTCAGTCAGGGCACTTGATATGCTAGTGATTTCTAAATGGAAGTTTTCATCCATATCCCCTACTTAAAGGGTAGACCCTATGTGACTGTCTTGCTCCAGCCACAGCTTATTAGATTAGCCATGGGTTCTTGCCATAGAGAAAGCATACATACAGGTGAGAGAATGAACTGATGTTGCCTGAGAAAACAAACAAACAAGAAAACCCAACTTTGATCTACCCATATCTCTCTATGAAATCTGAATTGAACAACATGAAGAGAATAAGGCAATTAGAAATGGTAGCTGTCAAGGAACTGTGAGCAGCCTCTAGAAGCTGAGAGCTCCTGGCTGACAACCAGCAAGAAAACAGACCTTAACCCAACAATCATAAGAAACTAAACTGCCACCAACCACGTGCACTTGAAAGAGGACCCTGAGCTCCAGAACGGAACACAACCCATCCAACATCTTGACTGCAGCCTCGGGAGATCTGAGCAGAGGCCCCAGCTCATTGGTATTGAGACTTTTGACTCAAAAAAGCTGTGAGATAATAAATGTATGTTGTTTTAAGCCCCAAAAAGTGGTAGCTGCAGATTAAAGATTCTTTTAAAAATGGAAAGAAAAAAAAAGGAGAGGAAAAAAACAACACATTTTAGAGTAAGAATAGTAGATAAGGCCTGGATTCTCATTTTCAGAAATCAGACCAAAAGCCTCAGAGAGAGTCTCTACCCAGAGATCACCTTCTATTTTCCAACAGTTTTTCAGGCTCAGAGAGCCTAAGATCTAGTGCTAATTTAATGTTATTAGTGAGGGATGACCCAGAAATGACACCAGAAGTGATAAAATGTATTCACAGAGAAAATGCAATGTCAACATCAATGCCAGCTGTGGTCTAGCACAGGTACCAGCTTATCAAGTACAGAGAGTAAGACACCAGAGAGTGCTGTTGCTTTATTCGTTATGTCTAATATGTCTTTTCCTTGTTTCCTTCTTTGTATCTCAATTTTCTGAACTCCAAGACCTAAATTTAAATGTGAACCAGATGGAATCTTGAATGGGTGGTATTACAAGGAGGTGTCTGAAAGGAAGCATTTCAAAGGTGTGTTAATGTAGGTGTACAGAAACAATAGACAGGGCTTGCTTAAGGCAAAAATAAGCCTTTTAGTACAGAAGTTACATGCCTGGGTTGTGACTAACCACCATGACCTGCCCAGTTAGGAATTTATGATCAGAAAACCCTGTGAGATTACTTTTCATAGAATCCCCCCTCCCTTTTCTTTTTCATCCACAAGGTGATGAATTTTCTTTTTTTCTTCTCCTTTTTTTTTCCCCTTGGAACAACACCATACAGTTTCTGTAGGTTAAAAGTCTGGGCCAAGAATAACTGAGTTCTCTTCTCAGAGTCTCTCACGAAACTGACATCAAAGTATTAGCAGTGTTGCATTCTCACCTAGACTGCAACAAAAAGGTTGGGATGTAAGGATTTCCCTGGAGCTCTGGGAAGAAGTTGGGAGACTCAAAGAGATGGGAATATTGGAATATATCCACTGCAATTTACTTATACTGGGTGTACCAGTTAATAATGCTGATTTTGTAATCAAGGAAAACATTATAATTTCAAGAGAAACATCAAAAGTGCTTTACTCAAAGTAATGTCCGTCGCTGGCTACACATTTCCCTCATCTTTAGGTAATTTGTGGATACCGTCTGATAGAACTTTTCTTGTTTTGAGGCAAACCATTCAGACCCTAATTTTCCACTTCTTTGTATGTTTTGAAGTGCTACTCAGAAAGTGCATGTGCCATTGATTAGAACAAGTGGTAATCTGAAGGAGCAAGGTCTGGTGAATACAGCGGGTGGGTTAGTATTTCCCAGGCTAGGTCTTTTAATGTGTCTTTAACTGGTTTTGAAGTTTGTGATGGTGCATCATCATGAAGCAAATTTACTTTGCTGTGTTTTCTGGTACATTCTGGTCCTTCCATGATATAAGTGTGGTTCAAGTTGGTTATTTGTTGTCAGTAGCGATCAGTATTAATGATTTCACCTGATTGTAGAAGGTCATAATACATTGCACCTTCCTGATCCCACCAAACACAGAGCATTGTCTTCTTTCCAAAGTGATTTGGCCTTGCAGTCGATGTTGATGGTTGACCTGGATCAACGCATGATTTTGTGCATTTGGGATTCTCAAAATAAATACACTTTTCATCGCCAGGCACAAGTCGATGTGAAAAATACTTTCTTTCGTACCATTGAAGCAACATTTTACTGATGACTTTTTGGTTTTCCATTTGTCTTTCATTCAGTTGATGTGGCACCCATTTTCCTTCCTTTAAAAATCTTTCCCATTGCTTGTTAAATATCAGAAATTGTTTGCTGAGCAACATTTAGTATTTCTGCAAGTTGTTTTGAGTTTGACACGCATCTTCATCCAACAATGCTTGTAATTGTTGGTCTTCAAACCGTTTTGGTTGACCTGGACGTTCTTTGTCTTTCACATCGAAATCATCACTTTTAAAGCATTTAAACCAGCATTCATAAGTATCTTGAGATGGACCATGTTCACCATAAGCTTCCCGAAGCTTTCAGCAGCACTTTTCCTCAAAATAAAGTAATGAATTAAAACTTCCCGCAAATGCTCTTTTTTATGGCATGAAATTTGTCATTTTTAAGCATAAAAATATCTATGATGTTAATGCCTTCAGCAAATTCGACATATGAAGTATTGAAGCTTGTTGTCAATACAACCAAATCGCGTACATATCAAATCGCATATATATCAACATATGTGTAACTCCATCTATTGAAAAAAAATCCACGTTATTAGCCGGTACACCTGGTACACCTCCTAACTAAACCACCTGTGCCATTAGAGATGGGTCAGAGTAAATGCCCTTCACCAGCTTATTAAGAATATAAAAACAAGTACCAGTACCGTGGAAACTCTTTCTGTGGCATTCTTCTGGGCAAGGTATGTTAGTGGGAGAGTCTGCATTTGAATTGGGTTCCCACATTTCAGTGGAAATAATGTGATACCAGAATGGGAGATGCCAAATGGTGGCTGTTCATTCTGAAAGGTAAGGCAGATACACTTAGTAAGGGGTGGGGCATTTATCAGTGTTTTGACTGAAAACAGTAGTTTCTCAGTTGGAGACATTTGCTTTCAGGGTCCATCTGGCAATGTCTGGAGGCATTTTGGGTTAGCATATCAAAACCTGTGGAAGGGCCAGGATGCTACTGGCATCTAGTAAATAGAGGCTAGCGATGTTGCTGAACATCTAACAAAGCACAGGACAGCTCCTCACCACAGTTATCTGCTCCTATATGCTGACAGTGCTGAGATTGGGAAACTCTGATCTTAGAGAATCTATGGCAATAACTATTTAATCAAGAGATACATCAAAATAAAATAGATAGGCACATCACTAAAGTTTAGTTTAAGACACATAAACAGAAGACTTCTAGATCTGATGGCCAGACACTCAACTCATTTGCCAGAATGGGGATTTATGGTGTTTTACCCAGTTTCTAAACCTAAACTGTAAATCTAAACACAGTGGGAGGCTTTAAGGAAAGGATCTTCGACACAGACACAGTTATAATCCTGACTCCTCCCCCAGCCTTCTGCAAAAAGGATGTGACTTTGCAGTGGTCGGCAAACTCATTAGTCAACAGAGCCAAATATCAACAGTACAACGATTGAAATTTCTTTTGAGAGCCAAATTTTTTAAACTTATACGATATAGGTAGGTACATTGTCATTAACTTAATTAGGGTGCTCCTAAGGCTTAGGAAGAACCACACTCAAGGGACCAAAAAGCCGCATGTGGCTCGCGAGCCGCAGTTTGCCGACCACGGCTCTAGGGTAAGGTAAATATCCAGATATTTGGGCCAGGTGTTAAATACTGGCTCTTTACTGATACTTAGCATTAGCATCGGAGAAACAAAGTACTACCTTCATCCACCAATCAGAGCTTATATGCTGGGGTCCAGCCCCAGCGGGTCCAGGGGTTCCCCAAGGTGTGGACGAAGTCGGCGAGGAAGGAAAGACATGGAGGCAGCGTTCAGGTGATCATCATGGCCAGGTTCTTCTTAGCCAGGTACCTCTCTTTATTGTCATCTAACATCTGTATATATACTATTTGGTCCCAAGCCTATCCATTCTATACAAAAGGCCAGGGGGCTTCCCAACTTCATTCAAAGGTTACTCTATTGTTCCACCAAGCTACAAGGAAGTAACTGAAGGAGGTCACTCCAAGCAAAGATCAAAGCGACCAACCACCCCTCTGACACTCAGTTAAAGGGTTTATTGATAAAAATCCTCACCTGAGGAAACAACCTTTCTTCTCCTAGCCAGGTTCCTTCCCCTATTGTCCTCTTACATCTGCATTTATCCTATTTGATCTTAATCCCATTTATTCCATTCCAAAGGCTAGGGCATTTCTCATCTTCATTTCAAGGTTACTTGAAACATCCCTGCAGAGACTGCCTCAAGCAGCCAGGGTGGATCGGCTTCCAGCACTTATAGAAGTCAGAGGATAGATAAAGTCTAGACCTGACTCTACCTTATATTGGGTCCAGTGGAACCATAGTCCCATCCGTTGTGACTATGTTCCCTTCCCAGGATATATAGTGCAGAGAGGTATATTCAGTCACTGATGGAATCCCTACAGTGGTTTCCTGACCCACTTAGTGAGGGCTATTAGAGTTATAGACAAATGAAAGAACCTGAACTTTCTTCTCTCGTCAACCTTCTTCCGGTCCAAAGTGAATGCTGATGGTGAGAGCTCAAGGTGCGGAAGAAACTGCATACCGCACTGTTCCATTCCTGGTGTGCATGCAGCAGGCCATTTACCTTCGTGTGTTCTAAAGTTTTAACATGAAGTTAAAAATTACCTTCATTAACATTTTTTCTCTTCTACTTCGGAATGTGGAAAAGAGATGAGATGAGATGAGTGTGAAAACAGAAGGAGCAGACCAGTATAGCACTATTGGCAAAGCCAAGGTTCTGTGCCTCTACAGAGATTGTTAGGAAATCTTGAAGCCCAAGGATGTTCATATTGGAGAAAGAGACATGTAGAAAGAGTGGCATGAGCTTAGACACAGAAAACTATTTGAATAGAAGAAGGGAAAGGACAGAGATCATGTATAATCATCAAAGTTGAGCTCAATCTTCCTCCTCACCATACTTACGCTCTCAGCGCCCAGGCACTCTTTGTTCAAAATTTAACCTTTAAGAGAAGATAAATAACTCAGAAAGACAAGGTAGGAAGCCAGTGAAAATTCACATGCATTATTTCAACAAAAAGAAAATATTGGAAAAGGCTATTCATTTTAAACATGAGTAATATAGGGAGAAAAATAACAAGGCATCTATACAAATATACTAAAGGTAAAAAAAGTAAAAGAGTGTACCAAATAGAGAAAATTTTTAATTTAATATGAATATATTATGCAAGCAAATACAGCCCAAAGAAAATAAGAACCATTCCTAAGAATTTTAAGTGCTATAAAAGCATTTATGAAAATATATTTTCAATTTAAATCAAATTTAAATGAAAGAATACATGGAACAAATAACGTATTCTCATAAATAGTTTAAAACTCTGTGTACAGCAGTAGAGAAAAAATTAAGTGACTGAGAATGAAAAATAGTAAATGAATAGACATAATTCAAAAGCAAATTACTGACAATGAAGAAATTTTGAGGCAAATAGTATAAAAGATTTTCTGAATAATGAAAGAAAAGATATACTACAAAAGAGGAGATTCACAAAAGGTATCTTGGAATCTCTGAAGAGTCCAACAAATTAAAACTGAATATGAACCTCAAATTAAAATAGATAATTTTCCTGAATTCAATAGAAGAGAAATAGCAAATAATAAAATGCCTTCAATATTACTGGAAAATACAACATCAGAATGATTAACTTTGAGATATATCCCAGTCATATGATTTAATTTTAAAAAAATTAAACTCTCCCGGTATCCAGGCTGAGAAACGGAAGACAGGAAAAAATACAGGGTAATCTGAAGCTTCTCCACAGCTGAATTTATTGTCCAAAGTGAATAGATCAGTGTTTACAAAGTGCGATGGGGGAGAAGTATGATTGAAGTGTACTGCACCCAGCCAAGTTGTCTATAAAGAAGAAAGGGAAGAGCACATATTTCAAATGTTAAAACTATTAGGGCATATATCATCTAGAGCAGAAAAAATAAAAAATTACTCAAAAAAAAAAAAAATCTAGCCAAACCAGAAGCCCAAGAACTAGTTATCACAAGAATGCTGAGAATACCGAGTGCTGTATACAACTGCTTGATTTTATTAGATTGATAGTAAGGAGTGTTTCTGCACTGAAGCCTAGTTAAGATTTGATAAACTACTGAGCATATCACTAAAACTGGAACATTACATATTTAAAATTGGGAGAGAGTAGTGAATGGATTTCTAATCCTCTCATTGTTTGTACTGGGCTCTGTGTTTTCCTGCAGACTTTAAATAAATTAAAAAATACAGGCCCAAACAATCCAATTAGAAAATGGGCAAACGACTTGGACAGCTATTTCAACAAAAAGGAATTACAAATGGCAAGTGAGCACATATAAGTCTCTTCAGCACTATGTGCTATTATTAAAACACAAATTAAAATCATCATGAGATCTCAGTAAAAACCTACCAGAATAGCTACAAAAAAAAAAAAATAGCAGTAACACCAAATGCTGGTGAAGCTGTGGAGAAACTGGATCACTCATTGTAATGAGTGTGACTCCATTTTTTATGTTTGTTGACAGCTTTTATGCTCACCATTTTATGCCAGAGGCATATTCCTTAATCTCCCGAACCATACACACTTTTGCTAATAAATGCTGATTTTGATTAAAGCGGTCAGTGTCAGAAGGACATTCTGAACTAAATTCAAGCAGAATGATAAATCCTACTAGCTATTAAAAGGGTCTGAAAGTTTCTCATAAACTGAGAAGCCAAAGCAGGTAAACTGGATATGAGTCTGGAACCAAGCAAGGATAATACGGTAAAAACAAGTGTGGCTTTGCCTTGCACAATTACCAGGTATTCTTCTTCTGCATCTATTGTAAATTGGCAGATGAAAAGGAAACTGGGTTTCAGATGACTATTAATGAAGACATCTTTAAATTGTTGACAAGAGAAAAGCATGCATAGGTTCACCAATATGAAGTGACTATGTATGACCAATATGGAATGACTATGCAATACAGTTACAATCAATGAGATCAATGGCAGGTGTCAGCTGGATGATTTCTGGCAAATGTTTGTATTCTTGAGAGAGGCCACTCTTCTACCTCTTCTCATTTATCTCTTCTTGTCTACAATGTTTATTTTTTATCTGAGGGGGGGAAAGTTCCACAAATATAAAGATGAAACTGAATGCTGAGAATAGTGGGGAACAGAGATAACATGAGGCTAAGACTAAGTCCTTGAGGACTGCCTCAAGCAAGGGCATGAATCCCTGAACTGTGTGCTTCCCCACCTCTTGTTTTGTGAGAAAAAACAGCACCCAAATTTTTTGGAGTGGTGTTGCTATTATGTAGAGCCAAGTGCATTCCTCTAAGGCTGTTTTTCATTTGTAAAATGAGGATTAAAAAATACATATTTCACAGATTTATTTTGAAAATAACATTGTCCTATTTAAGCCACTATTATTTCTATTCTTTAGTATTAGCAACAAAAGCTTATTTTAACTGTCACATTAGAGTTGTTTTGTTCACTGCTGTATCCCCTAAACTAAGCTTAAACATAATAGCCATTAAATATATCTTTCTATAAACTCACATGACCTGCATGAATCCCTCTGAGGAATTGTGTTTATAAAATTGTGGCTTATTTATACACCTTTTAGTGATTCTGTTGACAAAATATATAATGATATGAAGTTAATATCATTTTATTAAATTATTTATTTATTTAAACCTCTTATTTCTTTAAGAGTCAACTGGTCCTACCAAAAAAAGACATCTGTTTAAGACTTTTACACCAAAGAAGATAAAATGATATAGGCAAAGAAAATTAATCTTAAAGATGATCGGTTATTATGAAATACTCTAGAAAATGAAAACACAATGGAATATTTGCAACATGGGTTTAGACCTACCTTTTACTTCTCTTTTATATGCTAGCAGTCAAATGGGTAAAAATAAAAAACATATAAGTATTTAAAACGGAATATGTGTGTATCCCCATTTTAGATATAACAACATTCTTATTAGCATTCATAAGAATGCTACTAGTTGGACAGGGGAAGATGGGTGTTCATCCTCACAGTAAGCGTCACTCTACATGCTCAGCTCATGAAATCTCTGTACTAGATAGTTAGACTGTTGATTGTTTATTTTCAAGTTGAAAAATAATGTGAGGATAACACCAGCAAAATATTTCCATTATTAAAATGATGCTGATACAAACTTGACAGGATGCTTAGCTTCTAGGCCTGTCTTTTTTTCTACTTGCCTAACAGAAAGCTAAGTAAAAGTGTATCCGAGTTTACTTATTATCTCAGTGTAATTTCAACAGTCAATTATACATTCATGACATTTCAAGTGATGAATTTAATAAGCATTCACTTTGTCTCATACACTTGATACTTGACAGCAAAAATCCACCAAAGGAAAACCAACAAATCAAATGAGAAAGTCTTCTAATATTGACAATAGAAAATTATAAAATGACAATATAACTAGTTAACAGGATACAATGGCATGCTTATTTAATTCACTGTACTTATTAACATGTATAACCTATCAATGTTTTCAAGAGCAATGAAAATAAAAATATGTTCTTAGTAGTCTGTGTATAACCCTTATTGGGAAAGGGTGGCAGTTAAGGAAAAAGAAATTAGTAAGATAAAATAGTTTTATGTTTTACGTATCTACTTGACTCTTCTTGTAATCCAGGAGAACATAAAATGAACCCTCTTAAACAAATTACATAATGGTTATAAGACCTATGCATTCTTTCTACATTCTTATTTTATTCCCCTTGAGCAAATTCATATTTATAGACAAATGCTGTGAACCAAATGCCTGGAATGGAGTAGGAGTAGTTGTAAGATGACCAGCGTTGGGTCATTAGTTTTTGATCATATTTGTGATTCTGCTAATCATTCTATGTTTCTCACTGCTCTCTGCTATCTGTCCCACCAATTCTGACCTCCCAATAATAGAGGGGCAAACACTATTTAATAAATATTAAAGGTGTATTGATGTCAACCTTATTCTTGTTTGTTCATCTGCTAACACAATTTTTGTCTTTTTAAAATATATATTAGAAAATATTTCAAAGAAAAAAAATTAAAAACCTGCTATGAAGGGATAAAGGTCTCTACTCCTCCCATTTTCCAAATTGGCAGGAACACTGCAGATTTGACCTTCAATTATCACCTGCTCCCCTGCTCCCCCTCCCCAATTGCCTGTAATTGAGTAGACAAAAAAAAATTGTATCTGGAAAGGAGGGACAAGGACAAGCCATGTAGACAGTTACCCCCCCAGCATCAGAAACCAAGTACCACCCTACCCACTTCCTTTGCCCACCTTTAATAAAAACCTTCCACCCATACCCCATCGGGGAGTCTGGTTCTCCTAGGTCACCTGCTCTCATTTCTCAAGTGCGTATTATCACTTTAATAATCTCACTGTGCTTTGCTAAATCCTTCTGTCCTACTCTCGAATCCTTTCTTGGGCCATGAAAAGATCCTGAACCCTGGTATCAGGTTGAGGTCTCTCTTGGCCTCTCTGGTGCCACTTGACATCAGTTTGCTAACCAATTTCCCTATTTAACAGAAATTATAGTATAAATTTCAACAAGAACTCCAGAAATATGAATATTAGTTTCCATAATGCAGTACCAGACTAAGGTGAGAATGTAGAAAATCAGTGTTCAAAAACTTGTCTCTTAAAAAAAACCAAAAAACACAAAACCAAATTTGACTCTTAAACCCTTCACATGCAGGGAAATGATAATTAGGACAAGAATTTGTGAATCAGATTTTTGGATTTGATGCGCTCTGGTTCCCAGTAATAGGCATCTCCAACTAGGAAGGATAGAGTTTGCCTCCATCTTACCTTAAGCCTGTGAGAATGGCTGTTCAGCCTCACAGTTGTCCCTGATGCTGGGGCCGAGAGTGATCTAGTATCTGACTAGATCAACTAGTAGATGCTGGAGGAAAGAAAATAACAAAGTAGCTTATGACCCGATAGAACATAAATGTATGCACTCTGAGCAATGGTGACATCACCAACACAGGAAAATCCAGCTTCAGATGCCTGCCAATCCCATAACATGTCAATGCCATGGAGTCAGAATTTTCCCTCCCCACCACCTCTCTTGCCCTCTAGTCCTGAAGGAGCCAGGGAGAGAACCTTGGGAATCGGAGAGACGCAAAAGAAAAAAGAAGCCAACCATATCCCTTCCCCTACTCAGGTTATCAACGCATAGCTTGCTCAAGCAAGAAGAGAAGACCCAACTTCAAATACAGTTGAAAATATTGATTAATAAATTAGACTGGAAATGCTAAAGCAGAATCAATTTTATTTTGTGAAGGGAAGTGATAGTGTGGTGATTTATTATGTACAGACAGCAGTTTTTCAACCTTAACTACACCTTGGGAGCTTTTATAATCCACATACATGGAGGCTCCTTACCCAGAGATTCTGACAATTGTTTTGTGGATGGGCCTGGGCATCCGTATTTTAAGAGCTCTCTGTGTGGTTCTATTTGACAGTCAGCATTAAGAACCACTGAATTAAAGAAACAGAAAAATCATGGGTCTGTTGGTGTTTCTATCTAGGGAAGCAGAAGGACTGGACCCCTGTGAACAAACTTTGGATTAGAGTGTGAGATAAAAATAAAGTGCTTTATGAATGTACTGCATGAATTGTATTCATTCAGCATTTTTACACATTTATTATCCCATTCTGAGTCTCATCTCAACACCATGAAGTAGAAATTAATATCCCCATTGATATCCCACAGGTAGAAAAATCTATCTCAGTACAAAGATAAGGTTTGGGCTCTTTTTACTCATGTGTTGCTGCATCTCAGTATAAGAAATATATATAGATTCAGGGAAAGGAATTTGAGAATAGGTGTTAGAAAATAAAAGAGAGAGAGAGAGATGGGAATATTACATTTTTGCTCTTTGCCTTCTTGCCAAGCAATGTGGCTTCCCCTTTCTAAACTTATCTATTATAGATAATTCCCCAGGTCAAAATCTCATATGTCTACCAGTTTTCAGCATCATAATTCTGCCCATAATTCTTCTACTTCTAAGATAACTTCCTTCTTAACATATGGCTTAAGTCAAGCAAGAAACTACCCTGAGTAACATAGCTAACATCATACTCTTATCTTCTAAGCAAGCTGGATCAAAGAACAATAAGGAAGTCAGGCTAACAGTTTGTACCCACATTTACTATGGCAACTTTAAATATGAATATAATTTCTATCAACTTAAATTAATAGCAAAGAGCTACTGCAGCCAGTGTGACAGCCTGACTTTCTTCCTTTCTCATATTTTCATTTGAAAATAACATTACATTGCTTAAATGTCTCATATTATGAGTATATACATATAAAGAGCCAGGGTCTGTAACATCCAAAATGACCAAATGGGTGACCAAACACCGGAAGTCAGTCCTACAGTCTCGTGGTGGTGACCCAGCACTGACTGCCTAGGGGGCTGTGGATCAGGCCTGGAGAGAGGCCCAGAGAGAGAAACAGGGTCTGATCCGCAGCCTCTCCAGACCTCACCAGCAGCCATCTCTCTGATCAGGCCCGGAGATGCTGACTGGCATAGAAACTGACCAATCAGGACCTAATCTGGGTGAACTGCGAACGCAGAACCTAAGGTGGGGGCTGAGGAGGGGTTTTAAGGGCAACAGCTGTTTCGTGTAAGGTGTAAGAAAGCTGTTCAATTTTTAATGACCAGTTTGGCAGTTTAGTGCATATGGCTGGCTATCAGTCCAGATATAGGGATTATGTATTTTTGTTTGCCAAGGGCATCTCCTCCTGATGAAAAAGCCCCCCTCCCATTTAAGCAATCTTATCCTATATAATCTATCTATAATAATAAAAGGGTAATATGCTAATTAGACCAGGTCGACCTGCCAACCTGCCATCTTCCAGATGTCCAACTTCCTTCAGGACAAAGCCATGTTGGTGGGGGCCGAGGCAGTTGGGGGCAAGATCAGCCCGTCAGGGGATTAGGGGCAATAAGCTGGCAGGGGAGGGCAGTTAGGGGTGATCAGGCAGGCAGGTAGAGGAGTTAGGGGCAATCAGGCAGGCAGGCAGAGGCAGTTAGGGGCAATCAGGCAGGCAGGCAGGTGAGCGGTTAGGAGCCAGTGGTCCCAGATTGTGAGAGGGATGTCCAACTGCTGGTTTAGGCCCGATCCCTGTGGGTCCCTGATTTGAGAGGGTATAGGCTGGGCTGAGGGAACACCCCCCCCCCATGTACAAATTTCATGCACCGGGCCACTAGTTATTATCATAAAAACGTAAAATTAACTTCCTAGGTGCACAAAAGTAAAGGCATTATTTGGGTTGATTGTGCTTATTACAGATTATATAGAGCAACTGAGTAATTTGAAAGATAAAGAAATACCATGATATTATTGGAAATGTTCTTTAATTTGAATTCAAATAAATTACTTTTTTCCCAATTATTATTTCACACTGGAATATGGACCACATAGATCATTTGTGTCAGCATTAAAATATGTTGTGTTTCCTAAATATAAGCAGCTCTTCAAGCATCCATGTATTTTCCCATGTGATATCTATTAGGATAATATCTCTTCACATGCTCATCACTATTCATCATAATGTTGGAATTAAAACTGAATCATTGTCCTTCAATGGATTAGAGGATAATGCAAAAGGGAGATTCATTTTAGATAAAAGAAATACTTCATCTATGGAAAAGGTCATTTATGGGTATAGATGCTTGTAGCTAGGAGATAAGGTGACAAAGTCTGTAAAAGTTCTTTGGTTTCTTAACCCTTGTTTATGAAGAAGGAAACAAAATCATCAGCTGAGAGTAAGGGTGAATAATGAGGTGTCAGAGATTGGAGGGCAAAGGGAAAAGGTGTGAAATAGGCACATGTGTGGAAAGTATATTAGGGCACTAGTACGTTAGGAATGTACTATAGCATGATTGTCAGGTGCCATAAGAAGTTCATTTGAGGTTTGTGTTCATGAATTTAGTTCAAGATTAGTCAGTGTAGCTATGTGCTTTCTCCAGCCCTGTTTAACTGAATGAATGAAGAAACCCAGTAAATGGAGTAGGGTCATGCTTGTTCAGGTAAGTAGAATAGGGTAAGAGAAGTACAAATCTTGTTTGCATAGACTTGGGGATACAAGCTAGGTAAAAAGAGAAATGAAATCAAGGGAGTAAGGGACAGTAAAAAGGTGATAGAATCAAAACTTTGAATATGCTTGGGTATTAAATGATTGTTGGAGATGGTGTAAGAGAGAATGAGCTGCTGACAGGAAATGGTGATCAGAGGGAGGGATGCATGAATTTGAGATTATGGAGGAACTGAACTTATAGAGAATGACATGTCTAGAGTATGAACATGGCTGAAGTGAGATGGAGGACAGTCATTGGAGGAGAAGGGTTCAAGACATTGATAAGCAAGCAGTTTGTATTTAGAAATTATCAGGAATAAAGATAGAAATAAGGTTGAAGAGAATGAGATTGAACCCGGGCCAGGCTGGTAGGTAATGACAGTGACAATGAGGTGTAGTCATTGATAAAATCTTTTGATAAGACCCAAAACCCAGAGCATGTGGGCTTCTTAGTCTTACTAGGGATGATTTGATGAAGATGGCAATGGTTCTGGCCTGACAATCCTTTGATTACTTTGTTCACCATTTATATTTCCCACACCAGAACACAGAAGTAAGTAATGTCATGTTCCAAGACGATGTTACACCTTTTGAAAGACTAGAAAGCTTAAAAGTATTCTACACTAACATTGTCATAACTATCACATTTGTCTTCTGCCTCAGCCCCATTTCAGTGTCCTAACCTGATACGTATAGCTATTACTTAGCAGTGGAGGATCATATAGAAAGAATTGAATATTGTAACTTTCACTTTTACGTTCCAGAGTCCTAATCAGAATTCTAGTTCAAATTCCAGGGGATACAAAGGAAAAAAAGGAACCACTGGGGAGGGTGAAAATAATTTATGAAACCAAGGAAGCAACTATGAGAAATTGAATGAAGACTGCTAGACTGACAGTGTCAAAATAAATGCATAAACCCTAATTTAAATTTCTATTGTAAACATTCCACCAGCCCTTCCTCAGCTCTAAATCTCAACAACATTTAACACTTGCTACTATAACCTCCATCCTTTCTTTGCTTTACCTTCCTGGCATGATACTCTCTCCATTCCTTTTTCTTCCCTTACTATCTCTCTTTCTAATTTTCCATCTATTAATGATTAGAGCAGAATCAAGTTACTCAATCTCACTGAATCCAATATTTTTATCTGTAAAATTATTTATCACATGTGTTATGATGATGAAATGAAATAGTGGAGGCAAAGCACCCATCACAGGGCCTGACCTCTAACACATGTTAGTTCTGTCTCTTTTTCTTCCTTCCCTGGCTAATCTTCCTTTGCCATCACTTACTTGTAAACGTGTGTATCTCGCACCTCTGTCTTTCTCAGTGAACGGAGTCACTTGAACAGCTTAATTTTTACTAATAGAATTATCCTTAAACTTACATCTCCAGCGTTGACACAGAAAATAGCCCCGTAATCTCTGCTTTTCTACAAGACATTCACTTGCATATGACAATCACCTTCATATCAATATAAAAAAGTCAAATTAATTACATGGTCTTACCCCTTTAAATCAATCTTCTGTACATTGTAAATAGCTTATCTCCCTCAGTGGCACTCTTCTACTCTAAGTAATTCAGGAGGAGAGACCTAGGTAACTTTCAGTTCTAAAAATATGATTATTTTAATTAAAAAGACAGAAGAGTGGATAGGGTAGTTAACGTTCATTTATAGAAAAGTTATACTTCCAGATTAATGAACTTGAATGTTCAAATAAATCAACTACTGGATTACAATTTAAATACAGAAGGGGCACCTCAGTTGAAGTGCAGAAATAATTCACTTGATATATTGCATTTTAAAATAAGCGCTCTCTCTTGAAGGGCAGAAGAAAAGGTGTCACAGAGCAAAACAGATACCCTGCTGAAAAGAATATCCAAATTCACAAATGCCAGGCTGTAGAGCAGTGAATACCTTGAAAAGACAATTACACATAATTTAGAGGTATTTTCTAGTGTGTTGTGTAGATCATGCAATAACAAGAGGCTTTGTGTGCCTTTATAACTGCCTGGAGAATAGACTGGAGTAGAATGGTAATGTGTGTATATTATAATGAGCAATTCTTTTGATAAACCTGGGGAGGAAAGTGGAGAATTACAGAGGCAAATGAGAGGGCCTTCTGTGTGCTGGGAATATCAGATGAACCGTGCCACTATTGCTTCCATTTGGATAATGAGCCCATCTCTGACCACTGTTATCTACTCTCCAGGCAGCTGGGTAACAGGACAAAGGTAAAACCATTCTATTCCTGCATGACAGAAAAAAATCTCTCCAAGCTATTTCTCTCACAGCCACTGATTTCTTTCCAAATTGCAGAGAGAAACATCATTCATCTGGTACAAGCATACTTGCCATACACAGTAGCTTTGAACAATTCCAATATATTCTCCTGAAACATACAGACATGTGCTCACTTCTTCACAATGCTCTATCATTAAGGGAAAGTCATGGAAGATAAAATGCAGAATAGCTGGACCTATAATGTATAATAGCAGGCATTTCTATAATAGCCAAAGTGCTGCATATATTAGAAGTAATTTTCTGTAAGAGCTCACAATGAAAAGCAAGGGAAATTAGAACACAAAAATGAAGGTGCAAAGTGGATGATGCTTTAAAGCAGCCATGTGCTGTTACAGGTCATTGGTTGACCTCACCTGTTTCTTTTTTAATGTAGAGTGAAAACTTAAAACATTTAATCAAAGTGCCTGAAATGAATTCAAACTTTTTCCTTTTCTTTTTCCTCCCTCCAACTTATTATTTTTTCCTCCACAATCATTTAGAATACTGTATTTAGGAATAAGGTAAGAAAGTATCAATTTGACAAGACATATATATATTAGTATATATAAGTACATATGCACACATTTATGCATAAATTCATATATGCA
Organism: Myotis brandtii; assembly: GCF_000412655.1. Lineage (NCBI taxonomy): Eukaryota > Metazoa > Chordata > Mammalia > Chiroptera > Vespertilionidae > Myotis > Myotis brandtii. The sequence goes on along the minus strand of NW_005365553.1, from coordinate 96,246 downwards.
CATCAATATTTCACATTAATTTTACACACACACACACACACACACACACACACACACACACACACTTATTCTGAAAAACAAAAGCATGTGATTTTAGCAGAGTGCCACAGAGTGAATTGAGCCTAGTTAAGAAAACTGGACATTAGTTATTTTTATATTTTAAGTAAAGAGCTAGTTAGGAATAATAAGGGAGAAGCTACTCCTAGGGCAATAAATAAAAAGTACGTTATAAGTGTGAGAGTGAGTGAGGATATTTAGTGCTCCTTTTTAGAGGAAGCAGTGTGGTCACAGGGCTAATTCAGTCTTGAAGGAGGTGACTGGTAGACATGATGTCAGTTAAACTGCATATGGGAGTTCACAAAAGAGCAACATTAGAAGGTACCAATAGGAATGTGTAACCAATAACTCATCTAGTTCTTTTCTATACATTTGCATTGCTCAAATGAATTATGATCACTTTTGATTTTATTTCTATGTAGGAAAAAGTGAAAACGTTATGATCTTGATTTGAAAATATGTCGGATTGGTGCCAACATACTATATATTTGAATAACCATCTGTGGCACTGTTTATACACTTGGGAAACATCCTTCTGAAAATAAATTTTCAGAATTTTAAAGCAATGCTAATTTTATTTTATGTTTATAATGTATCCATCTATTGCCTGCTACTACTGAAAGAATGTTTTATATATTTCTTCCAGTGTTCTATGTAATTATTGATGAGCCAGTATTCATGCCATATCAATATATTTTACCAATGAGTTCATTGAAAAAATTAGACAAAACTGTATACTTCTTAAGGCCATAGGCATTCAAAATAGACAAAAGTAGTTTTGACTCCTGGCTCCACCATTGGGCAATGCAACTAGTAAATAGTTAGTAAATAGTTAGTGGAGATTTATGTCTTGACACTTGATAGTGTAAGTTCTATAACTCACCCCTTTAAGATTTTGGCTCATATATGTGTTTTTTTTAAATACACATAAATGTAAATCACCTTGTCAATTTTCACAATTAATTCCTGGTATAATATTTTGTTTAGGTTGCATTAAATATATGGATCAATTTGAAGAGAATTAAGATCTTAGAGTCATTTAATAAGTACCATATCTCTTTATGTTTTAAATTTAATTTTCCATTATAATGTTCAGAGGTTTTATTCATAGTGTACTTACATATTTTCGATTAGATTTATTCCGAGGAATTTGATGTGACTTTTTTTTATTGCAAGAGGCCTTTTTATCTTTACTTGTTATTACTTACTAATTCTAATAGCATATGTTCCTTTGAAATTTTCTGCATGTGAGAATCAGGGCATTTTTTAATCATTACCATATTATTTCTAAACTTTTCACATTTCATTTTGTTTACTTGCCTATAGGAAAATGTTGACTAAAAAATAGTGAATAATCTCTACTTTTACACACCAATTAGGAAAGCTTTCAATATTTCACCACAAATATAGTGCTAGTTCCTTTTTGATTTTTTTTTTAGATATCATTGTCAGATTAAGTAAATCCCTCTCCTAAAATTGCTGAGAGGATTTTGTTATTGTTATTTTAATCCCAAAAATATTTTAATTATCTCAAATGCTCCAAAGAAAATATGACTTTTCTTTTTTCTATTGATGTGTTGAATTACAAGAATTGATTTTCAAATGTTATACGTATACCTCTTTTTTTCCTAAGATAAATTTCACTTTGTTATTATATATTATCTTATCTGTACATCACTAGATTCAACATGCTAATATCCACTTATGATTTTTCATGTCACTTACAGAGATAGTTCTTTTAATCTTCCTTTCTATGCTAATCTCATAAAATTAATTAGACGTTTTCACTCTTAGGAAAAAAAATCTATTCAAAATTAATATTTAGTTTGGAAAAATTCAATGAAGTAATCTGGTCATGGAAGGACATCTGTGTGGCATGGTTTAAATTAAAGATTCAATTCATTTGACAGATTGAGGACTATTTAGATGTCCTATTCTTGTGTCACTTTTACTAATTTTGTTTTACAAGAAATTTGTTCATATCATCTACATTGTAAAAGATATTGATGTAAATTGTTAATAATAACTTGTTTTAAATGTGTGTAGCATTTGTAACTATTTTTTTAAACTCCTGATAGTGGTAACTTGCAATTTTTATTTGCTTGATGAGTCTGGCTAGAGGTTTATCAATTTTATTAATCTTGTCAAATAACAAAGTTTTAACTATCTTTAATTTCTTAATTTTATATACACTTTCTGTTTTACTAATACTTATTTCTGATCTTGTATACTGTAGACACATTGGAAGTTCAAAAACAAAATAAAATGAGACATTTATTTTTAACTGCATGGTGGTTAGAAAACAAACTTATATGATTCTATTCCTTTGATATTTATTGAGGCTAGCTTTATGGGTCAGGATGTGGTTTATTTTATATATTTGTTTAAGAATTTGTCTTCTACAGTTGTTGAATACTATGCATTATTAATGTCACTTATTTCAATTTGGTTGATTGATTCTTTTAAGCTTTCTTTTCTTTTTTTTTTAATCTTTATTGTTGAGAGCATTACATTTGTCCCATTTTTCCCCCATTGACCCCTTCTACCCTGCCCCTTCCACCCCCCAGGCCTTTACCACAATATTATACATAAATGTGTACAAGTTCTTTGGTTGATCTCTTCCCACCCATCCACCCACCTCCACTTTCCCTCTGAAATTCTGCAGTCTGTTCCATGCTTCTATGTCTCTGGATCTATTTTGTTCACCGATTTATTTTATTCATTAGATTCCACTTATGAGTGAGATCTTGTGATAGTTATCTATCTCTGACTGGCTTATTTTGCTTAGCATAATACAAGCCTTACTTTCTATCTCTTTTTATTTATTCTTTATTTTTGCCATATACACACATGCTATTTCAAATAAACGTTGAATTGTTATATTTTCCTAATGAATTAGTGTGTTAAGATTATGAAATATATCTGTCATTCAATCATAATTATGCTTGAAGTCAGTTTTGTCTGAGAAGGTGGAGGGCTATACTGAAGTTTCTTTTTTTTAAAAAATTATATTTTATTGATTTTTTACATAGAGAAAGGGAGAAGGATAGAGAGTTAGAAACATTGATGGGAGAGAAACATCGATCAGCTGCCTCCTGCACACTCCCTACTGGGGATGTGCCCGCAACCAAGGTACATGCCCTTGACCAGAATTGAACCTGGGACCCTTGAGTCCGCAGGCTGATGCTCTATCCACTGAGCCAAACCGGTTAGGGCTATACTAAAGTTTCTTAGAGTGCAAAATAGAAATATAATGTATACATTTATATCTCCTTCATGCCTCTCAAGCATTTATAATTGGTATGCTTTTCTTCTCATTTATCAAAGTTAAAGGTGTTTTTTTTAAATCACAACTAACATATCATTGAAATACTATTTTAAATATTTATCTTGGCATCAGGTTAGCCCCCTTAAAAATGTAGTTGGACTATATTTCAAAAATAAAAATCATTTTGCTCCCCTATTTAAAACCATCCTTGAAATCTATTACCCTTGAAATAAAATCAAGATCAGTAGCAGAACCTCCAGGACTTTCAACATCTAGCTACTCTGCTTCTACCACGGCCCTATTTTAACACTTCACTCCAACCACAACACATGAAATGCACTATGATCCATCTGGTCTCCAAGTAGTCAGTTATCTACACTAATAAAAGAGAAACATGGTAATTAGCGTACGACCGCTACCCTTTTCATTGGCTAATCAGTGAGTATATGCAAATTAACTGTCAGCCAAGATGGCGGCCGGCAGCCAGGCACTGAAGCAAGCATGAGGCTTGCTTGCTGCAGACTCCACCGTTCCCGCCTCACTTGCCGGCCTCTCATCTGCAGTCTAAGCAACTATATACTATGTTGCAAATAAGAAGGTAAACAAAACCCCAGAAAACAGCCGGACTGAAACCCAGCCGGACCGAAACATTGTATCCATGTTTTCAGCAGCGAGGCCTCAGAGCTAAAGCTGGCCCAGAAAAAAAAAAAAAAAAAAGAAAACAAGGAGCGGTTGGAAGCTTTAGTCACTC
>NW_005365553.1:87798-91026 GCF_000412655.1 Myotis brandtii | reverse complement strand
GGCCCAACCCCCCAATCGGCCCTACCCTGAGCGTGACTGAGGGTGGCATTGCAACCTCCCGATCCGCCCTGCTCTGTGCATGACGGGGCGGCGCCCCAACTCCCCAATCGGCCCTGCTCTGAGCCTGACCAGGGGCTGCACTTAGGGATTGGGCCTGCCCTCTGCCACCCGGGAGCAGGCCTAAGCCAGCAGGTCGTTATCTCCCGAGGGGTCCCAGACTGCGAGAGGGCACAGGCCGGGCTGGGGAACCCCCCCTCCCCCGCCCCCCGAGTGCACAAATTTTTGTGCACTGGGCCTCTAGTTATGTATAATGGGACTGATCCTTCCTATACCAGCCAACCTGCTTGGTAAATTACTACTTATGCTTAAGTATAAACTTCTTTAAAGACTGTTTGACTCTTCCCTATATCTAACTTCACCCATTTCTCAATGAAGTTGGCAACTTTTTCTCTCCTCTCCATTTAGCACTTTCCCCTACTTCTATTATAGCTCTTATAATAAAATACAGCAGTTGTTTATTTACATGTCTGCATTTCTAACTACATCTTGCCACTCAAGGGAAAAAGATTATATATTTTTGGCTTAATATTTGAGTGATATGCATCTAGAACAGATCCTGGCACTCTAGAAATATTTTAACCGATTAAGAAAGAGAGCCTCCCTTGTATTTTACCAATAAGGCTCATTACAAAGATTAGACAAAACTGTATACTTCTTAAGGCCATAGCCACCCAAGATAGATAAAAGTCATTTTGATTCCTGGCGTTACTATTAGGCAATGTAAAATTGAGCTGGTAATTTAACTAACCTTTTCTAGGCTCTGTTATAGGCTAAATTAATCATCCCAAATTTCTTCATTAAAGCCTTAATCCCCAGTACTTCAGAATGTGACTACATTTGAAGATGAGGTCTTTAAAAAGGTAATTAAGGTTAAACAAGGTCATTGGATGGGTCCTAATCCAATATGACTAAATTCATTATAAGATGAAGAAATTAGAACACAGACATGCACAGAGGGAAGACCATGTGGAGACCAAGGGAAATAATGGCCATTTTCAAACCAAGGAGAAAAGATTCAGAATGAAACAATTTCTGCTGATACTTAGGTCTTGACTTCTAACCTATGAAATTGTGAGAAAATAAATTTCTGTTGCTTAGGCCACCCAGTCTGTGGTATTTGTCATGGCAGCACTAATAATATACTATTGTCTCCTCTGAATTTGATGATGGTTCAATGGGATTAAATGTGTAACACTTTTGCAAAGTTCTAGCCTATAACATATTACCCAATGGTTAAATAAGAAATGTTCTGAATTTTAATACTAGTCATTTTTTTTTCTTTTTAATCATCTCTATCATTTTTAAGTAAACATTTTATTTTAGAAAAATTTTTTACTTACAGGATTATTGCAAAGATAAAACAAATAATTTTAATATTCCTCACCCCACCCCCCAGTTTCCACTATTATCAAATTTTTTTTCATATTCTTTAAAAAAAATCTTTATTGTTGAAAGTATTACATAGGTCCTCCTTTTTCCCCCATTAACCTCTTCCAGCCCGCTTCTGTCCTTCCCCACCCCCTTCAGCCCTCACCACCCTATTGTCTGTGTCCATGGGTCATGCATATATTCATACACGTTCATTGGTTGATCTCTTCCCACCATCCTCCCCTGCCTTCCCTCTGAGGTTCAACAGTCTGTTCATGCTTCTATGACTCTGGGTCTATTTTTGATCATCAGTTTATTTGGTTCATTAGATTCCACATTTTAGTGAGATCATGTGATACTTATCTTTCTCGGACTGGCTTATTTCGCTCAACCTAATTACTCTCCAGATCGATCTATGCTGTTGCAAATGGTAAAAATTATTATTTTTTTATTGCCATTGTGTAAATGTACCATAGTATTTTTTTTTGTCTACTCATCTGCTGATGGGCACTTAGGCTATTTCCAAGTCTTCACTATTGTGAATTGCACTGCTGTGAACATAGGGATGCATATATTCTTCTGATGAATATTTCATGTTTCTTAGGATATATTCCTAGAAGTGGGATGACTGGGCCAAATGAGAGTTCCATTTTTAATTTTTTGAGGAAACTCCATACTGTTTTATTACTATAATATTTGATATAATCAGTGACATAATATTAATGCATTGCTATTTATTAAAGTCTACTTTTTAATACACCTAAAGTATCTATGTTATAATTTTACCTGTGCTATTTTACATATACCATATTAGAGCTAAATGGCTCTTAAAGGCCATTTACCCCCCCTCTACCTTGAGCAAAAATAAGTCAGTAGTAGACATAGATAAATTAATTTTTATATGTAAAATGTGTATGTTTGAGTAGAGATAAAACTTTAGTATCCTGATTCAAAGGATAGAATTATTTTTTTATTCCTGGTAGTACTGGTTAAATGGTTAAACTACCTGCTCTGTCTTTTGGATAATTAATTGCTGAATTAATTTATCGTGAAAATCCTTCTTTTATGGTTTTATATTTAATATTTGTTTAATTGTAAAATCTGACTAGCATTCTTTCATTTGTTCCTTTTCCTCAAAAAGCTGAATTATGCTCTACATGCTTATCTACAGAAGCCACTGTTCACCTTTTCCACCAAGCCATTTTCTGGTTTTCCATCAAATTCCACATTAAATGTAGAAAACAAAAACCCCCGTAGTATACTAAAACTCTGTTTCTTCTTCCTGAGCTCTGAATCTTGGAGTTTTTCTCAGTCTCTATTAACAACTGTCTTCTCTTAGCAGCCCTCTGCTCTCTACCCCTTAATTATCATCACTATTCCTTATGATCCCCCTTTCTTGCCCCAGTGTCAAATTTAATGTCATCATTAGGTGACAGGTTATTGTCACCAAATTAATAAGCAGCAGCAACATCTTTTTCTGAGTACATCAGAGTCCTTCCCTGATGGTTTGGCTTCTATGTTGTAAAGACTTTTAGTTTAGAATATATTTTAGAGCAACACCCTTCTGAAATTTTAGAAATAGAACATTTACACAATTGTTGATCAGAAATAGCTACATAGCTATGGCATCCATTTTCAATATTGCCTATGGTCTTCCCCCATCCCTCCTTACAGATGATTTTGTTGTTGTTGTTATATAAGTGAGGGTATATTGAAATAAATAGGTACAAATAAAGTTAATACATTTATTTATATAGGTAATACTCAATTCCTTTGAGTCAATGGATCATTAGAGGATAT